>NC_043966.1:7496972-7779472 GCF_902148855.1 Sphaeramia orbicularis
TAGAATAGAATAGAATAGCCACTTTATTGTCAAACAGAACATACACTCAGTGATTTACATTATGAATGAAATTTTGATGCAGAAAGCTCACCATCAGAATGGTACAAAACAAAACAAAACTTATTTCAGATAAAAACAATTACAACATATACATATTATCTATCTATCTATCTATCTATCTATCTATCTATCTATCTATCTATCTATCTATCTATCTATCTATCTATCTATCTATCTATCTATCTATCTATCGTTCTATCTATCGTTCTATCTATCGTTCTATCTATCGTTCTATCGTTCTATCGTTCTATCTATCGTTCTATCGTTCTATCGTTCTATCTATCTATCTATCTATCTATCTATCTATCTATCTATCGTTCTATCGTTCTATCGTTCTATCTATCGTTCTATCTATCGTTCTATCTATCTATCTATCTATCTATCTATCTATCTATCTATCTATCTATCTATCTATCGTTCTATCTATCGTTCTATCGTTCTATCGTTCTATCGTTCTATCGTTCTATCGTTCTATCGTTCTATCTATCGTTCTATCGTTCTATCGTTCTATCTATCTATCTATCGTTCTATCTATCGTTCTATCTATCGTTCTGTCATTCTATCTATCTATCTATCTATCTATCTATCGTTCTATCGTTCTATCGTTCTATCTATCGTTCTATCTATCGTTCTATCGTTCTATCGTTCTATCTATCTATCTATCTATCTATCTATCTATCTATCTATCTATCTATCTATCTATCTATCTATCGTTCTATCTATCGTTCTATCTATCGTTCTATCGTTCTATCGTTCTATCGTTCTATCTATCTATCTATCTATCTATCTATCTATCTATTGTTCTATCGTTCTATCGTTCTATCGTTCTATCTATCGTTCTATCGTTCTATCTATCTATCGTTCTATCTATCGTTCTATCTATCGTTCTATCGTTCTATCTATCGTTCTATCTATCGTTCTATCTATCCTTCTATCTATCTATTGTTCTATTGTTCTATCTATCGTTCTAGCTATCATTCTGTATACAAATACACGTCTACACATACGCACACTTTTTTCTGTGAAGAAGTAGTAGCAGTTTTTCTGTAGTGAAACAGAGAAATATGGCAGCAATGATTTTCATTGTTCCTATGATAGTGACAATAAAGATCTGTTCTATTCTATTCTATTCTATTCTATTCTATTCTATTCTATTCTATTCTATTCTATTCTATTCTATTCCTCTGTGTCTGATCCTGAGACCAAACCGAGTGAGAAAGAACTTCTGATGAGACCAAGTCCATGTGAAGACCAACCATCAGTAACTCCAGTGTTTATCCAGGTCTGGTGCAACATTTACTCATCATGTTAATTTGTCCAAAGTGGGAGAATAAATGTAAAAGTTAAATCCTGGTAGATATCGAAGCAAGAGTGACAGCAAATACAGGAAACTGCACAAAATGTATTCACCAACCGAGCCTCCAAATGTCCAAACAGGACAAAGAGAAGCTGAGAAAGTCCACTTTACTGACTTTAACAGCATGTGGAGAAGCTTAACCTTTCAGAAGATATTAAACATTTCAGAGCAGTACCAGTGTATTCAAGCCCTGAATGGAGCCTGATGAGTCCTGTCACTCTGGTTTTTAGATCCGTCTCACATTCATTTCCAGGTAGCATTAAAAGGTCTTCAGGACTCTCAGGTCTGAAATGAGCAGATCGAGTGTTTCCCAGCTGCTCAGACGGAGGTAGGAGGATGGAGGATGGAGGATGGAGGACTGAAATAAAACACAGTGGTTAAAGCCATGGAACTGGAGCACGGCCATAGACAATACTCTGCTGTTCTTCACAGTTAAACTAAACTAAACTCTGTTAAATGGCTGCATTGAATAAAGGGTGGATGTCCTCAAATGTCCTTCAGCTTGTTTTGAGCCCAAACAAACAGTGAAGGAGCCACTTAAGTTTGTTCTTGAAGCTTTAAATGAATTATTACAAGTGCAGATTCACATTTAAGACATGAGTATCATTGAAAGACGTTGTTTCTGCAGTTAGAAAAATACTCATCTGGTTTTATCAGCAACCTTTGCACATGTTTAACCCTTTCATGCACGAATTATGAGAACCTTAATCAAAAATTTTTCCTGAGTGTTTTTATCCCTCTTTAGGCATGAAAAAAACAATGTGACTGAAGACTTTCTTCTGAAAAAGAAATTTAAACTAGAAAAGCACTCGGAGAGCGCAGACCTCTGCCAAGCGCAAAAATTCCCCACATAATCGGTGATACAAATCCTACATTTATTTTTTAAAATAAAATCCGCCTTCTGGATCAGATCCGGATCAGCCTTTGAAATGTGATAGAGGACCCCATTGTCAATTCCTGAGTTCAATTTCATGAGTTTTGGTCAATAATTAAGCGAGATATTGGGAAACGAAAATTTTGGCCCCATTTACCACAATGTTAACGAAAATTTCAAAGTGATCCAGAATCCAGGATTTCTTCCGGATCACCCCCAAAAGTTAATCATTTCTTCCTTATCCCATTTCCAACAAACCCTGAAAATTTCATCAAAATCTGTCCATAACTTTTTGAGTTATGTTGGACACTAGTGGACAGACAAACAAACAAACAGACAAACAAACTCTGGCAAAAACATAACCTCCTTGGCGGAGGTAAAAATAATAATGAAATAAAAATATATTTTTTTAAAATTTAAAAATACATAAAAAAAAATAATAATGAAAAAAAAAAATTCTTATGAACCTATTTTTCATGAAGTTGCAAAAATGTCCACTCAACTGGACACCATGTGTTTAATTTTTGACGCACAGAAACATGTATTTACTGATAAATTGTGTGAAAACTATGGGTAACGCTTGTGATTCTGGGGGTTTATGCTCAAGAGAGATCTACATAATGTTACCAATTCATGTCAGAAAAGATATGTAGTGTCTTAAAACTTTGATAAACATATGTGTAAAAAAAACAAAAACAAACAAACAATGAAAAGAACAACAAAATCCATGAATATACAAGAAAACAGCTGTAGAATAACTGTCCACTGTAGTGACCAGTATGCATGAAAGGGTTAATCAATCTGCATCAACAGGAGATACAGTTGCAGAAAAAATTATTAGACCATCGTTGTTTTCTTCAATTTCTTGTTCATTTTAATGCCTGGTACAACTAAAGGTACATTTGTTTGGACAAATATAATGATAACAACAAAAATAGCTCATAGTAGTTGAATTTCAGAGCTGATATCTATTCATTTAACATGTTTTCTTGATAATAACCAAAATCACTTCTGCTCTTACATCAATATCTGTGGCATTGTACTGACAAAAACAGTGCTTTTAGACATTCCATGTTTTCTTTACTGTCTGTTTTAGTCACATGATACACACAGGAGTTAGGACTGGATTGCATAACCATTGTTTTTGATGACTGTTGATGGTCTAATCATTTTTCCATGACTACACTGCAAAAAATCTAAATCTTACCAAGTGTATTTTTACAAATTTCTGGTCCAAATCTCTCATCACACTTAAAATAAGACAGAATCACCTAAAGAGGAACTTTTCAGTGAGATATAAGAACTAATTTTTAAACAAAAGTTCTGGAAAATCTTATTTTAAGAAATCTTACCAAGATAATTTTCACTTGTTCCATTGGCAGATTTTTTTGGTTAATTCAAGATTTTTTTTATTTTGATGGTAACAATTAGTAAAATAAATAAGCAATTACTTCTTACTTCAAAATGCAGATTAAATTCATCTGTATTTAACCTATAAAGACCCAAACATCCATCCATCCATCCATCTGCCAGTCCATCCATCCATCCATCCATCCATCCATCCGTCTGCCCATCCATCCATCCGTCCATCTGCCTGCCCATCCGCCCATCTGCCTGTCCATCCATCCATCCAACTGCCCATCTGTCCATCCATCCATCCATCCATCCATCTGCCCGTCCATCCATCCATCCATCCATCCATCCATCCGTCTGTCCATCCATCCATCCGTCCGTCTGCCTGTCCATCCATCCATCCGTCCATCCATCCATCCATCCATCCATCCATCCATCCATCCATCCATCCATCCATCCATCCGTCTGTCCATCCATCCATCCGTCCGTCTGCCTGTCCATCCATCCATCCGTCCATCCATCCATCCATCCATCCATCCAACTGCCCATCCATCCATCCGTCCGTCCGTCCATCCGTCCATCCATCCATCCATCCATCCATCCATCCATCCATCCATCCATCCGTCCCTCCCTCCCTCCGTCCATCCGTCCGTCCATCCATCCGTTCATCCATCTGTCCGTCCATCCATCCATCCAACTGCCCATCCGTCCGTCCATCCATCCATCCATCCATCTGCCCGTCCACACATCCCTCCATCCATCCGTCCGTCCCTCCCTCCCTCCGTCCGTCCATCCATCCCTCCCTCCCTCCCTCCCTCCGTCCGTCCATCCATCCATCCAAATTTACAAAGACAAAATCAGTGTCATTGCCAAAATTTGAGCCGACTGTAATATTTTTCCACATTATTCATTCCCTTCGTCTCCATTGTTTGTGATAAACTGATAGTTAAAGACTTTCCCTTATACATGAAAAAACCCCTCTTATTCTCTTTCTTTTTTCTTTTTTCTCTTCTTCTTTATCTATAAACCCCTCTAAAACCCCATTGATTCACTGGAGAAAGCATCATCATCAAACTGGAAAAAGGCCTGTTTTTCAGCTCATGTAAAGTTTGTATCAAGTAAAAGATGTGAAAACTTCCACCACTGATTATTGATCATGGGAGCAGAAAAACTTCTCATGCATTATGTTGAAAACAGATTCTATTTATACGGAATCGTCCACCCTTTGGGGCTGCATTTGGTGAAAGACGAGGGTTTGTCTCACATTTATTATTCAACCCTCTGGTGGATTCCATCAGTTAAACTTATTTATACACTTTAACTCTCATGATATTTTATGATAACTTTGTGCTTTTCCCACTGGTTTACAGACATTTAACTCACATCAGTAAAATGCCTTGTTGAGCCGTATTATGTAATAAATTCCCATTATGTAATAAAAGTTCAAAATGTAATAAGAATGTCACATTATCTCGTAATAAAGCCACATTTTGTAATAAACTACTTCAATGCATTATGTAGTACATTTTTTCGCATTATGTAGTAAGTTATTATTATTATTATTACAATTTGAGAAATTTATTACAAAATGCACTTGACACATTTTTATTTTCAGGAAAATGTAATGTGCTAAATTAATCTTTAAGTTAGGCTAAAGTTCTGATTACATTACCTGTAGCTCCTGTCACTAATTTCTTCTAAATTGCTCTGAAATTATTTTAATTTGGATTGTTATAACATAATGAACCATGTTATTACATTTTTTTTTTAATAAAAATGTGTCAAGTGCATTTTGTAATAAATTTCTGAAATTGTAATAACTTACTACACAATGTGAAAAAATTAACTATATAATACATTGATGTAGTTTATTACAAAATGTGTCAGTTTATTACATAATGCGGCTTTATTACAAGATGACGTGACGTTCTTATTACATTTTGAACTTTTATTACTTAATGGGAATTTATTACATAATGCGGCTCAACATGCCTCCAGAATAAAAGTAGTTAAACTTTGCCAAATTTGAGTCACTAATAAAGAAAAATTAAATCGAAAGTGTTGGTTGGCTGTCGTTTTTCAGATGCAGTCTTGGACCAAAATATGAAAAAAAAAAAAAAAACAAAAAAAACAAAAAACAAAGAGTGTTTGTCAGTCTTTTCTTTTTGGTGTTACATCCTTGCGTCTGTATTTTTACATATACTGCAGTATTTGTACACTGTATTTCTGTTTTACTTACAGTAACTAAATGATCTGAATACTTTTGCTTCTACTTTAGCTCAGTATCTCCATGAGTTTCATCACTTTTAAAAACACTGTGGCGCCTTTTCACCAGAAGATGGTGCTGTAGCTTAACTGTTAAACTCATGATAGACTAGAATATGTACAGATAGATTAAAAATAATCAAGGTACAGAAGAAAAAATAGGTTCCAACATGAGTATCCATTAGTGAAACAGAGTCTGAATCCTTCATAGAATAGATTAGAGTTAAAAAAAATGGAGATAACTGAATAAAAGTGCAATAAGATTCAACAAAAGTCGGACAAAACGTAAAAATTAATGAATAAAAAAAACAGTTTGAGTTGTAAGACGAGTATGATTTTAAAGGTAAAAGAATTAGTCCAGATCAGAGGATAGAATAAGTAATGTTGGATGAAAAGTGTATCTGAATGAAGGTGAAATAGGCTAAAATAAAACCACAGAACTGACTGAGTCAGACTGAACCTATGAATGTAACAGACTCAGAAATTAGTTTATTAAATATGTTCAATCACTGAGATTCATACCGGAATAAAAGGCTAAAAAAAACCAAACTTATTCTACATTATTAATGCTGTTGGACATTTCTTTTCTAATAAAACTAATATACCATGAGGTCTTATTTGTTGTACCTCACTGTAGTAACACCAGAACACAAAGAGATGGTGGTGTTGACTCACAATGATACAGACTGTGTCCTTCAGCCCCCAGAAATAGAATAGAATAGAATAGAATAGAATAGAATAGAATAGAATAGAATAGGTTTATTTTTTGTTATATGTTCTACATTGTTAATTGTGGAAAAAACATATTCACACTCCAAATATATGTGGTGTATGAACATTTTATTTTGCAAGATGATGGAAGTGATGTTTGTTAGCGACAATCTATAACCTTAATGCTTCAGAATAGAATAGAATAGAATAGAATAAAATAGAATGGGTGAAGTTAAATTGAAAACTGCATAGGTATATTGTAGTACTGCATGTTCTATGTACATGTAGATAATTCAGCAAAAAAATCCTAATAATCATAGTAAATAAATAAATAAATAAATAAAATCAGACACCATATATATATGGTGTGTGGACATTTTATTTTGTTTGCAAGATGATGGAAGTGTTGTCTCATAGTGATAATATATAGCCTTCGTGCATCAATACAGAATAGAATAGAATAGAATAGAATAGAACCAAAAAGTTATTGTACTGATGGCTATCATACTACTACTACTAATAATAATAATAATAATGATAATAACGATAATGATAATGGTAATAATGGTGATAATAATAACAATAATAATAATAATAATAATAATAATAATAATAATAATGATAATGATAATAATAATAATAATAATAATAATAATAATAATAATAATAATAATAAACTTACAAAATACCTTCTAAATGAGTTTCATTGAACCGTTGATGCTGACTATACTGTTGCTCAAAGTTGGAATAAATAATAATAAATAAACTAGTTTTTCTTTTCATGAAATGATTGTGACACTGTCATTTATTCTTCATAGATAAAGTGTAATTATTACACGTGGTCAAAGTGTGTATAAATCTGAATTTAAAAAAAAGGGGAATGTATGTGAAAACAGCACTAACCCATCTCCATGTTCAGTGTATATGTCACATTCATGTCTTTATTCCCTCTCCTCTCCTCTGCCTCTCCTCCACCCAAACCGCTCCAAATTTGTCCAGTCGGCTGCCTCGCTCTGATTGGCTGACGCGCTGATTGGCCTGCGCTCTGATTGGCTGAAAGTTTGGTGCGGAGCCAGTCGGTCGGCGCAGTTCGCTCCGTCGCCTGCGGCTGAAAGTGGACGGAGACCCGCAGCTGGAGGCAATGTGGACCTGGCATGAGCAGGATTTAATTTAATACTACAACGTCCGAGGAGTTGCGTAAAATGTAGATGCGCGTTTGTTGTCCCGGTTCGGTGGTTTTCCCGGTGCCGTCGGTCTGCGTCCATCCGCCTGTCATTCACTAACACTACAGCCTGCGTCCGTGCGCTCACGTGTTGGACGTAGACGCTGTATTTTTATTTTCTACCCAGATTTATTCTACTTTTCCAGACTTCCAGACGTCTTTTCCAGCCCTCTGTGTTTTTTTTCTTCCTTTCTTTCTTTTTCTCCTCAGACTGGATTTGTTTGACACACGCGTCTCATCCGAGTTGTGATTTATTCCAGATTTGGATTCAAGGATCTAGTTATTGAAATCAAGTCATTGGAGCAGAAGTGAAGGCTTCTCTGTGGATCCGTAAGGCATGCTTTAGGTGCATGTGTCCGGCTGGGAACACACACTCATCACAACAGTAAGTACAACTTTAGCAACAACTTTAACTTTATATTGGAATGAAGTCTGACCTCATGTTATTTTTTTCACCTTTAGTTTCATTTGGAACGTATTGCATGAGCTGTTTACCCACATGTTGATTTCAATGAGGTACTTTTTCCTGTATTCTTAGTCTCTTTTTGTGCAGAATTCTGCAGTTTCTATAGAAAACGTCAGATTTTAACATGTGAATTTGTATTAACAGACAGCACAATGTGGTTTGATTAAGGTAGAATCCAAAATAACAGACTCATCATCCTATAAATCACAAATACAGACATTTGGATCTCACTTTTGCTCAATTGCAGTGAGATTCCCTCCTTCTGACCTGTTGATTTTTGAGAACATCTGCACATCTCGCATAAAAAAAGTAGATAATCTGACAGAAAATGTCAAATTTTAGCATGTTTCTAAAGGCGTGAATTCCTGTGATTCTATTAAAAGACAGCACAATGTGGTTTGATTAAGGTAGAAGCCAAAATAACAGACTCCTAATCCTATGAATCACAAATGCAGACACTTGGATCTCACTTTTCCTTAATTAAAATGAGATTCACTACTTCTGACATGTTTATTTTTAAGCACATCTGCATATCCTGCATAGAAAAGTACAAAATCCAACAGAAAACGTCAAATTTGAACATGTTACTAAAAGTGTGAATTGCTGTGACGCTATTAACAGACAGTACAATGTGTTTGCCAAAGGTAGAATCCAAAACTACACTCATAATTCTTGTGTTTTTGTTAAGTAAGTCACAAATACAGACACTTGGAGCTCACTTTTTATATCCAGTTACAATCAGATCTACTGCGTAAAGAACCTTTATGCTTCTTGCATAAAAAAAGTACAAATTCGGACAGAAAATGTCAAATTTTTACATGTTGCTAAAGTTGTGAATTGCTGTGACTCTATTAATAGACCGTACAATGTGGTTTGATTAAGGTAGAATCCAAAATAACAGACTCATAACCCTATAAATCACAAATGCAGACATTTGGATCTCACTTTTTCTTCATTAAAATGAGATTCACTACTTCTGACATGTTTACTTTTAAGCACATCTGGACATCTTGCATAGAAAAGTCCAAAATCTGACCGAAAATGTCAAATTTGAACATGTTATTAAAGTTGTGAATTGCTATGACTCTATTAACAGACCGTACAATGTGGTTTAATTCAGGTAGAATCCACAATAACAGACTCATATTCCAATGGTTTGTTAATAAAACCACAAATACAGACATTTGGATCTCACTTTTGCTAAATTACAGTGAGATTCACTACGTCTGATCTGTTTATTTTGAAGAACCTCTGCACATCTTGCGTAGGAAAGTACAAAATCTGACAGAAAATGTCAAATTTGAACATTTTACTAAAAGTGTGAATTGCTTTGACTCTATTAACAGACCGTACAATGTGGTTTGTATAAGGTAGAGTCCAAAACTACACTCATAATTCATGCTTTTTTGTTGAATAAACCACAAATGCAGACACTTAGATCTTATATTTGCTTAATTACAATGAGACTCACTACTTCTGACCTGTTTATTTTGAAGAACCTCGGCACATCGTAATGGACAGCACAATGTGGTTTGATAAAGGTAGAATCCAAAATAACAGACTCCTAATCCTATGAATCACAAATGCAGACACTTGGATCTCACTTTTTCTTAATTAAAATGAGATTCACTACTTCTGACATGTTTATTTTTAAGCACATCTGCATATCCTGCATAGAAAAGTACAAAATCCGACAGAAAACGTCAAATTTGAACATGTTACTAAAAGTGTGAATTGCTGTGACTCTATTAACAGACCGTACAATGTGGTTTGCTTAAGGTAGAAGCCAAAACTACACTCATAATTCATGTGTTTTGTTAAATAAGTCACAAATGCAGACACTTGGAGCTCACTTTTTATATCCAGTTACAATCAGATCTACTGCATAAAGAACATTTACGCTTCTTGCATTAAAAAAAAAAGTGCAAATTCTGACAGAAAAGTTGTGAATTGCTTTGACTTTATTAAAAGACAGCACAATGTGGTTTGATTAAGGTAGACGCCAAAATAACAGACTCATCATCCTATAAATCACAAATGCAGACATTTGGATCTCACTTTTCCTTAATTAAAATGAGATTCACTACTTCTGACATGTTTATTTTTAAGCACATCTGCACGTCTTGCATAGAAAAGTACAAAATCTGACAGAAAACGTCAAATTTTTACATGTTACTAAAGGTGTGAATTGCTGAGACTCTATTAACAGACAGTACAATGTGGTTTGCTTAAGGTAGAATCCAAAACTATACTCATAATTCATGTGTTTTTGTTAAATAAGTCACAAATGCAGACACTTGGAGCTCACTTTTTATATCCAGTTACAATCAGATCTACTGCATAAAGAACATTTACGCTTCTTGCATAAAAAAAGTACAAATTCTGACAGAAAATGTCAAATTTTAACACGTTATTAAATGTGTGAATTGCTGTGACTCTATTAAAAGACAGCACAATGTGGTTTGATTAAGGTAGAATCCAAAATAACAGACTCATAGTCCTATAAATCACAAATGCAGACATTTGGATCTCACTTTTTCTTAATTAAAATGAGATTCACTACTTCTGACATGTTTATTTTTAAGCACATCTTGAATAAAATGTACAAAATCTGACAAAAATGGTCAAATTTGAACATGTTACTAAAAGTGTGAATTGCTTTGACTCTATTAACAGACCGTACAATGTGGTTTGTATAAGGTAGAGTCCAAAACTACACTCATAATTCATGCTTTTTTGTTGAATAAACCACAAATGCAGACACTTAGATCTCATATTTGCTTAATTACAATGAGACTCACTACTTCTGACCTGTTTATTTTGAAGAACCTCTGCACATCGTAATGGACAGCACAATGTGGTTTGATAAAGGTAGAATCCAAAATAACAGACTCCTAATCCTATGAATCACAAATGCAGACACTTGGATCTCACTTTTTCTTCATTAAAATGAGATTCACTACTTCTGACATGTTTATTTTTAAGCACATCTGCATATCCTGCATAGCAAAGTACAAAATCTGACCGAAAATGTCAAATTTGAACATATTAAAGTTGTGAATTGCTGTGACTCTATTAACAGACAGTTCAATGTGGTTTGATTCAGATTGAATCCAAAGTAACAGACTCATATTCCAAATGGTTTGTTAGTAAAACCACAAATGCAGACACTTGGATCTCACTTTTGCTAAATTACAATGAGATTCCCTCCTTCTGACCCGTTTATTTTTGAGAACATCTGCACATCTCGCATAAAAAAAGTACAAAATCTGACAGAAAATGTCAAATTTTAGCGTATTACTAAAGGTGTGAATTCCTGTAATTCTATTAACAGACAGTACAATGTAGTTTGATTAAGGTAGAATCCAAAACTACATTCATAATTCATGTTTTTTTTGTGTAATAAATCACAAATACAGACACTTGGTGCTCACTTTTGCTCAATTACAATCAGATTCACTACTTCTGACCTATTTTTTTTTTAAGAACCTCTGCACATCTTGCATAGAAAAGAACAAGATCTGACAGAAAATGTCACATTTTAACATGTTACTAAAGTTGTGAATTGCTGTGACTATTAACAGACAGTATAATGTGGTTTGATTTAAGATAGAATCAAAAATAACAGACTCATAATCCTATAAATCACAAATGCAGACACTTGGAGCTCACTTTTGCTTAATTACAATCAGATTCACTATTTCTGACCTGTTTATTTTAAGAACCTTCACACGTCTTGCATAGAAAAGAACAAAATCTGACACCAAATGTCAAATATGAACATGTTACTAAAGGTGTGAATTGCTGTGACTCTATTAATAGGCAGTACAATGTGGTTTGATTAAGGTAGAATCCAAAGTAACAGACTCATATTCCTATAAATCACAAATACAGACACTGTTTAAGGTACAATCTGAAACTACACTCATAATTCATGTTTTTTTTGTTAAGTAAACCACAAATACAGACACTTGGAGCTCACTTTTACCCAGTTTAATCAGATCCACTGCTTAGGACTTGTTTATTCTTAAGAACATCTGCACATCTTGCATAGAAAAGTACAAAATCTGACCGAAAATGTCAGATTTAAACATGCTACTAAATGTGTGAATTGGTGACTCTATTAACTGACAGTTACAGCATAGTTTAAGTAACACAGAAGCCAAAAAAACAGACTAATAATCCACATTTTTTTGGTTAAATATTCCACAAATGCACACACTTTTGCACAGTAACAATCAGCCGCACTCATTTTGACCTGTTTATTCTGAAAAACCACTAAATATACAACCCCACGGCATGTTTATTGGTTATTTAGGGATTAAAGATTTGTTCCATTACCTCAGTAACATCAGACTTTTTCCAGGTTAAACTTTCCAAATCCTTAAAACGATGCTGAACGTCTGCAGCGGTTTCAGGTGAAGCTGATGTTGATCAAAGATGGAGTCTGTGAAGCGCTGAAATAAGATATCATACGGTTCAGAGGAGAATTGATGTGGTGGAAAGATTAAAACCTCTGTAAGGAGAGACATATGGACAGGTGGACGGAATAAATCTGAAAGAAAAATGGCTTCACTTGAAGAAAATGTGCTCCTGTGTGAGTTTGTATAGATCCACACAGAGATGAGGTCTTTAGTTTGGTCTAACCCAGTGGTTCTCAATCTTTTTCTGTCGGGGCCCCCCTTTGGAGGACGAAAAATCTCCAGGTCCCCCTCAACCCCAGCAACATTGCAACAGTGGTGCAGTTACAACTTTTATTGAAAGAAACATCAATATCATAAAAATGCTTTTTGCTTTTCCTTGAATAATTTGTTGTGCAAATTAAAAATAACTTAGATGTTTGCTTGAACAATACACATACAGGGTGGGGAAGCAAAATTTACAATATTTTGAGGCAGGGATTGAAAGACAGTGTATGACCAATTATTTTATTGAAAGTCATGAGAATTTGTTTTTGCCACAAGAAAATTGACATAATAGAAAATGTTTTTATTCTATGTGTCCTCCTTCTTTCTCAATAACTGCCTTCACACGCTTCCTGAAACTTGCGCAAGTGTTCCTCAAATATTGGGGTGACACCTTCTCCCATTCTTCTTTAATAGTATCTTCCAGACTTTCTCGTAATAGTTTTGCTCATAATCATTCTCTTCTTTCCATTATAAACAGTCTTTATGGACACTCCAACTATTTTTGAAATGTCCTTTGGTGTGACGAGTGCATTCAGCAAATCACACACTCTTTGACGTTTGCTTTCCTGATTACTCATATGGGCAAAAGTTTCTGAAAAGGTATGGATAATAGTGTTAGGTATGATTATGACATCAATATATGTTTGGTTTCAAAACAATTGACGTAGTGCCTGCTGAGAAAAAACAACTAAATGTTCATTGTAATTTTGCTTCCCCACCCTGTAAACTCAACCAGACTGCTCCCTGAGGCAATATTTTTCCAAATAAAAAGAGGAAATGTGCAATTATCTTACAACTATGGCAATAAAGCAACTTTTTTTTAGAACAACAAACTAATTTTGGTAATAATATCAGTGGCTGCAATGAGTCCATTTACATTGCACATCTCAGAACATTAAAGTGCAAACTGTATAAACTATGCAAAAACAGAAACATTGTAGTTCAATCCTTGTCCATTGTCCAAACCTAAACTCTTTGTCTAGTCTAGTGACAGATCACCATGGCAGTAGATTTGTTTATTGTGCATCCCTTAAATGAGCCCAGGGTGCTCCAACGCTAAAACATTAGTTCTACCTGCTATACAGGGTGGGGAAGCAAAATTTAAAATGACATTTAGTTGTTTTTTCTCAGCAGGCACTACGTCAATTGTTTTGAAACCAAACATATATTGATGTCATAATCATACCTAACACTATTATCCATACCTTTTCACAAACTTTTGCCCATATGAGTAATCAGGAAAGCAAACGTCAAAGAGTGTGTGATTTGCTGAATGCACTCGTCACACCAAAGGAGATTTCAAAAATAGTTGGAGTGTCCATAAAGACTGTTTATAATGGAAAGAAGAGAATGACTATGAGCAAAACTATTACGAGAAAGTCTGGAAGATACTATTAAAGAAGAATGGGAGAAGTTGTCACCCCAATATTTGAGGAACACTTGCACAAGTTTCAGGAAGCGTGTGAAGGCAGTTATTGAGAAAGAAGGAGGACACATAGAATAAAAACATTTTCTATTATGTCAGTTTTCTTGTGGCAAAAAAATTCTCTTGACTTTCAATAAACTAATTGGTCATACACTGTCTTTCAATCCCTGCCTCAAAATATTGTAAATTTTGCTTCCCCACCCTGCATGTGCTAACCTGAAGAAAAAAAAAAACACCCAGGACTGATCCCATGACCCCCCTGGCAAGTCTTCGCGCCTCCCCTGGGGGGCACACCCCACAGTTTGAGAAACTCTGGTCTAACCTGACCTGAATGATGTTTAACCCATAAAGACCCAGCTCTCGCATGAATTTTTTATTTTTATTTTTTTATCTATTCAACCTTTCTTAAATGATTTATTACTATTTTTTGTAATATTATCCTCTGTATTTTGCATTTTTTCAGTGAAAGTCATGTATTTTCCTATATTTAATTCACTTATCTTGTACATGTTCGTAAAAACTCAGATTAAAGTTGTGGGTTATTATATGTTATTATTATATATTATATCAGAAATGGAGAAAACTGAAAAAAGGTGACTTTTTTTTTTTAGCCAAATCTGTCATTAACTGAGCATAAACCAAGTGTTTCAATGTTCAATCAATGTTGTAGAAGATGACAGTGTTTCCACGGTAACTATGGAGCCTCTTAGCCCATAAAGACCCAGTTCTACTTGTATGGCAGTTCTCAAATGTCTTTTTCTCTTTATTCAACCTTTCTTAAATGATTTATCACCATTTTTTTTGTAATATTAGCCTGTGTATTTTGCATTTTTTCAGTGAAAATCATGTATTTTCCTATATTTAATTCACTAATCTCATAGATTTTCGTAAAACACAGATTAAAGTTGTGGGTTATTATATCAGAAATGGAGAAAACTGAAAAAAAGTTGACTTTTTTTAGTCAAATCTATCATTAACTGAACATAAACCCAGTGTTTCCATCCACTGTCATTGATCACACCGTATGGATTTTACTGGTGAATCAATGCTGTAGAAGATGACGGTGTTTCCACGTTTCCACAGCAGTATTAACTCATAAAGACCCAGTGCTACTTTTGTGGCAGCTTCTAAATGGATTTTTCTCGATTTAACCTTTCATAAGTGATTTTTTTTCCCCATTTATTGTAATATTATCCTCTTTACTGTAAGTTTTTTTCAGTATAAATCATGTATTTTCCCATATTTAATTCACTGATCATGTAGATGTTCGTAAAAGCTCAGTAAATTCAAAGGTTAATATATCAAATCAGAAAAAAAAAAGGGAATAAGTGACTTTTTCAGCAAAAATATCATTGACTAACCATGAAAACACCCAACTCCATGGGTTTTACTGGTGAATCAAAACCACCTTTCTGGTGTCATTGCTCAGAAATAGGGTTGAAAATGGACATGTGGAGTTGAATGAATGAAGAACGCAACCATAGCATTTACAGTTTATGTAGAGCACAGGGAAATGTTTGAAAATGCATAATTCCATTTAAAAAAACCAAAATATCAGCCCTTTAAATGATTTATGACCATCAACTATAATATTATCCTCTGTATTTTGCATTTTTTCAGTGAAAGTCATGTATTTTGCTATATTTAATTCACTTATCTTGTACATGTTCATAAAAACTCAGATTAAAGTTGTGACTTATTATATATTACTATTATATATTATATCAGAAATGGAGAAAACTGAAAAAAAGTAGATTTTTTTTTTTTTTAGTCAAATCTATCATTAACTGAACATAAACCCAGTGTCTCCATCCACTGTCATTGATCCAACTCTATGGGTTTTACTGGTGAATCAATGTTGTAGAAGATGACGGTGTTTCCACGTTTCCACAGCAGTATTGACTCATGAAGACCCAGTGCTACTTTTGTGGCAGCTTCTAAATGGATTTTTCTCGATTTAACCTTTCATAAAAATTTTTCCCCATTTATTGTAATATTATCCTCTTTACTGTAAGTTTTTTTCAGTATAAATCATGTATTTTCCCATATTTAATTCACTGATTATGTAGATGTTCATAAAAGCTCAGTAAATTCAAAGGTTAATATATCAAATCAGAAAAAAAAAAAAGGGAATAAGTGACTTTTTCAGCAAAAATATCATTGACTAACCATGAAAACACCCAACTCAACAAAAAACCCAACAAAATATCAGCCCTTTAAGTGATTTATGACCATCAACTATAATATTATCCTCTGTATTTTGCATTTTTTTCAGTGAAAGTCATGTGTTTTTCCCTATATTTAATTCACTGATCCTGTAGATGATGAGAACTCTGAAGATTCAAAAGTTAGTACTGTAAAACAGAGAAAAGTGAAGAAAAAGTGACTTTTTTTTTTTTTTCCGCAAAAATATCATTAACTGAACATAAAAACAATCATCTCCATCAGTGGGTTTTACTGGTGAATCAATGTTGTAGAAGATGATGGTGTCTCCATGGTAACTATGGAGCCTCTGAACGTCCAAATGGGTCATATCTGATGACCATGAAAAGATGACAAACTGTATTTTACACCAATTATTTACATGCATTGATTGGATTAGCAGATCAACAGGTATTAAACAATTTATATTAGTAGGTGATTTTGTTCGATGGTGGATGTTTGGATCTTTATGGGTAAATACTGCAGAATACGCTACATACAAGTAATAAAAATGAAGTATTTTGGAAGTGTTCTGTGTGAAATGATTATACAGACGTGTTTGGTTTAGAGAAGAAACAGAAGAGTCAGCCCAGCAACAAATAAACCACTTTACTTTGAAGGTTGGACACAAGATGCAGGACTACTTTGTTTTTATTTATTCTGGCTCTCGTCTTTTCTAAAATTCATTGCAGGTTTTTACGTAGATGCTAAGCAGATGTCATCCATTTGGTAGTAAATTATGCTTTTATTCCATTGCGCTAGCAGCCTTTTTTTGGCAGGAACTGAGTTAAAAAAACCCAAAAAAAACCTGTCAGATGGTGAAATAATTAATGTGGTTGGTGGGTTTTTTGGAATAAATGAGACTCTGACAGCAGACAAGTTAACAAAACAAACTCTAGTATTTAATCCTCCCGCTTTTTGTCCATCAATATGTTTTTTTTTTTTTCGCTCGAGCTGCTGCAGATGTTGACGGTGATTATTAATGTTTCAGGTTGAAGAGGCTGAACGTTGTCGAGTCTCAGTTGGTCAGAATGGAGCTTCTCTGGGTTTGTCTCCTGGTGTTGGAGATGGTCCTGATGTCCAGCGCCGCCAGAGGTAAGATCGACCAATAATATGATCTAGAATGTCTCAATGACAAGAATGCAAGTAGATGTTACTGTTGAGCAGTAGCAGCAAAAAAAAAAAAAAATCTAACAGTAAAAGCAGATCCTGACGAGTGAAAGGACGTGTTTTTGGTTTTGCTGTGCTGCTTTCACCGTGAGAATCTGTGAAATGTGATGGTTATAAAACAAATGTGTGAGACTGTTTTCTGCAGAAAACATGGATGATATTGATAAAGCTACAAGAACAGTAACATGTAGAACATATAATCTATGTACCTTGGAAAATATCCCACTTTTGCAGTTTATTTTCATTCTTTTTTTACTTGATTTGTGACCTTGGTTGAGCTATTCTATTCTATTCTATTCTATTCTATTCTATTCTATTCTATTCTATTTTTCTGTATTTTCTATTTCCTACTATGTTCATTGTTGCACTGTGGGTCTTAGTTTGGCTTGTACATAAATGCAGGTTCTTGCTATCCAATTGCTTTGACGTCCTCATTCACTTGTGTGAATTGGACTCTTACTGACAAATTTTCTGTTCTATGATCCTCATTTCGATGCTTCTCAAACCCATAAAAACCCAGTGTTACTTTTGTGGCAGTTCCAAATTGTTTTTTTTTCTCTATATTTAACTTTTCTTAAGGGATTTATCACAATTTATTATGATATAATCGTCTGTATTTTGCATTTTTTCTGTGAAAATCATGTATTTTCCTATATTTAATTTACTGATAATGTGGATCTTTGGCCCTATGAAAGCTAAACGATATGGGCCCTTTATAAAATTCAGTATCTTATTGAGTTGTTGGACCAAGGGGGGGGCGTGGGGTAAGGGCAGCAGTTATCTATGTCGAGATGCGGTCCATAACTAATGCTGGTGTGAAGCAGAAGTGAAACTAAACATGCTTTCAATGTCCGACTCCTGGGTTCTATTCCTCTATTATACCACAGACCTTACACAAAATTTTCACAACTTCTAACTTGTATCCACTGGGCCCCCTCCATTGCTCTATGGGCCCCCCAGAAATGCTGGGCCCCATGAATTTGTCATGTTTACACCCCCCCCTTTATGGTGCCCCAGATGTGGAAGTTCATAGAAGCTCAGATTAAAGTTGAGGGTTATTATATCGAAAACAGAGAAAACTGAAAAAAAGGAATTTTTTTCAGCAAAATCTATCATTAACTGAACATAAGCCCAGTGTCTCCATCCACTGTCATTGATCCAACTCCATGGGTTTTACTGGTGAATTAATGTTGTAGAAGATGACGGTGTTTCCACGGTAACTACAGAGCCTCTTAACCCGTAAAGACCCAGTGCTACTTGCATGGCAGTTCTCAAATGTACTTTTCTCTCTATTCAACCTTTCTTAAATGATTTATCACCATTTTTTTCATAGTATTAGCCTGTGTATTTTGCATTTTTTCAGTGAAAATCATGTATTTTCCGATATTTAATTCACTAATCTCGTAGATTTTCATGAAACGCAGATTAAAGTTGTGGGTTATTATATCAGAAATGGAGAAAACTGAAAAAAGTTGACTTTTTTTAGTCAAATCTATCATTAACTGAACATAAGCCCAGTGTCTCCATCCACTGTCATTGATCCAACTGTATGGGTTTTACTGGTGAATTAATGTTGTAGAAGATGACGGTGTTTCACGTTCACTGTGGAGCCTCTGAACGTCCAAATGGGTCAAATCTGATGACCATGAAAAGACGACAGACTGTCTTTTACACCAGTTATTTACACGTATTGATAGGATTAGTGGATCAGAAGTTATTAAACAGTTTAGATCAGTAGATAGTTTTGGTCATCTGTGGTTGTTTGGGTCTTTATGGGTTAATCGTTGGGGTTAAATACAAATCCACAGCCCCACTCAGAACCTGGTGGTCGGAGTCAGCTCCAGAGCAAAGGCTGCGACAAACAAAACGCCACATGTTTCCTCCCATAACACGAAACTATGGATGGTGCTGCTCATAGATGGGACTGATTCCCAGCCTGCAGGCGGTACAGGCAGACGGCTGCAGAGTTGGCGCCCGTTCCTGAGATCACACCAATGATGAGTTTTCAGCGGGAACAAAGCTGCATTCAGCGAAGCGAGGCCGAGCCGGCGTGCAGACACGGGGCAGAAAGTAAACACAAGGCCATAGACCGCAAAGAGATGAGATTAGATTAGCCTATTAGGGATGTTTGCCGTGCAATGCCACAGCGTTTCCTCCCCCCGCTTCCACGGATTGCAGTCAGAGCCGTGTCAATGGAGGACGGACGGATGAGGAAGAAATGGGGGAATGAAAAAGTGAGGGGGGGGGGGGGGGCAGATGAAGAAATAGACAAGGGAAGGAAACCGCTTAGAGTGTGAGAGTGAGGGCAGGAGAGCATGAGGAGGACAGATGGAGCTAAATGTCATTATATTACACCAATTACACACTGAGCCTCTTCCTTATCTTGTGATGGACTGGGCTGTAGCCTGCGGACAGATGTGTAAAGTTAGTACAAGTTCAGTTAAAGCCCATTCATGCTCGTTTTATGTCTGTTTCAAACGTTGTCAAGCCTTTATACAGGGTGACACAAAAAAACGGGAACTTTTTAACAATCCAATAAAACCAAGAGTGATGGAAGAAAAATATTTTATTCATAGTAATTGAAACCTTAAACCATGCCATTTAAGAAACAATGATGGAATTTTCATTTTTTAAAAATTACTTCCTGTACGAATGCATTCTTGAAATCTGCTGTTGAGATTCCTCATTGACCGCTGCAACATCTCAGCTGGGATACTGTGAATTTCATCCTGAATTCTCTGTTTTAACTCATCCAGAGTTCTTGGTCGAGTCGTGTACACTTTACTCTTGAGATAGCCCCACAAGAAAAAAATCACAAACGGACAAATCTGGCGATCTAGGGGGCCAGGGAACGTTACCGAATCTTGAGATCACACGGTTACCGAACAATTCTCGCACAGCCGCCAATGGTTACTAAAATGGGGGTGTGTTTACTTGCTCAAGGTCACTGTCTCGCAGTGCTGCCACTTGCTCATGTCTGCCAATACGCACTTCAAAAATTCCCGTTTTTTTGGGTCACCCTGTACTACTTCTGCATGCATTATGTTGGAATGAGTGTTTGTCAATGAAAGGACGTTGCTCTGAATTAACCCATAAAGACCTAGCTTTATTTTGGTTTTGGTTTTGTTTCATGTACAAGTCCTCCAAGCCTTTGAGAACGCACGATTCATGCACGAAGAGGGGTACATGCAGAGGGGGGAGGGGGGAGGGACAAATGGCAGTTAAGTTTGATAGACATATCAACGTTCAATCATTTCGACTGGACGCTCAAAATCATTGGATGGTGTTATTTCAGTCCTGTCCGTTCCACAGGTGATTAATTTTTTTAAATTTTTGTGTTGGAGCATTTAATTACTTGGTTGTAATCCGGGTGTGAAGGGGATTTTAAGCAATATTGTAAAAAATGCTCCAGGAAAACATCTGGCAGCCCACCTTTAAATGTTGTATCCCCATTTATTATAATATTGTCTTCTGAATTTTGCATTTTTAAAGTGAAAAATCATGTGTTTTCTTATATTTAATTCACTGATCATGTAGATGTTCATAAAAGCTCAGAAAAATTTAAGGGTTATTATGTCAGAAAAAGAGAAAACTGAAAAATCAGCAAAATCTATCATTAACTGAACATAAACCCAGTGTGTCCATCCACTGTCATTGATCCAACACCATGGGTTTTACTGGTGAATCAATGTTATAGAAGATGACGGTGTTTCCATGGTAACTACAGAGCCTCTGAACGTCCAAATGGGTCATATCTGATGACCATGAAAAGATGACAAACTGTATTTTACACCAATTATTTACATGGATTGATCAGATTAGTGGATCAACAGGTATTAAACAGTTTAGATCAGTAGATGTTTATGGTCACCAGCGGCTGTTTGAGTGTTTATAGGTTAACATACTAGCCAAATACCACAAAGAAAAATAAAGTTTTATGAGAGAAGAAGAAAGTCACTAATAACGAACATGGCAACAACAGAGGAGGTATTAATATAATAATAATAATAATAATAATAATAATAATAATAATAATAATAATAATAATAATAATGGATTAGATTTATATAGCGCTTTTCTAGACACCCAAAGCGCTTTACATTATTGACCCATTATTCATTCACTCTCACATTCTCCCTCTGGTGGTGGTAAACTACATTTGTAGCCACAGCTGCCCTGGGACAGACTACTGTTAGTATTGAGAAGGGTAGTTGTCGTAAATATGTCGATAGGAGTCGATCTTTGAAAAGCTGAAGATTTCTGGAAATTATTCTCTTCAAATCTCAACACTGCCCCCTATGGTTCCCGGTGGTACTGCATGATAAGTCACTTTACCATTGACCCTCAAATTGCTCAAATGTAACTTGCGCATAAAAATGTACCCAATGGAAAAACAGTTTTGCCAAAACTCTTATTTTTGATTACAAGTTTTTGCGCTGGCAAGAGGTGGTTTTTCGGGCATAGCACAGTTGGTATATCACGAAAAACTGCAATGGAAAGACCTTTGTCCGCAACTAGAGTCACATGAATAAAAAAAAAAATCAGATGTTGACAGATGTTACAACAAACGAAGGAGAAGAGTTTTAAAAGAAATATGGTGCACACCAGGAAACCGAATCATTTTTTTTATTTAGTATGGGGTAGAGGGGTAATACAGGGTGGGGAAGCAAAATTTACAATGAACATTTAGTTGTTTTTTCTCAGCAGGCACTACGTCAATTGTTTTGAAACCAAACATATATTGATGTCATAATCATACCTAACACTATTATCCATACCTTTTCAGAAACTTTTGCCCATATGAGTAATCAGGAAAGCAAACGTCAAAGAGTGTGTGATTTGCTGAATTCACTCGTCACACCAAAGGAGATTTCAAAAATAGTTGGAGTGTCCATAAAGACTGTTTATAATGGAAAGAAGAGAATGACTATGAGCAAAACTATTACGAGAAAGTCTGGAAGATACTATTAAAGAAGAATGGGAGAAGTTGTCACCCCAATATTTGAGGAACACTTGCACAAGTTTCAGGAAGCGTGTGAAGGCAGTTATTGAGAAAGAAGGAGGACACATAGATTAAAAACATGTTCTGTTATGTCAATTTTCTTGTGGCAAATAAATTCTCATGACTTTCAATAAACTAAGTGGTCATACACTGTCTTTCAATCCCTGCCTCAAAATATTGTAAATTTTGCTTCCCCACCCTGTATATATATAATAATAACGAATATATCTGTAAATCAACACAATATGTACATTCGTTGCCATGTTTATGGAATGACTTCTTGTGTCATCTCGCAATAATAAATAAACAAATCATCGCATTTGTGATTTAATGAAAAAACTGACATTACACACTTCTGGTTTTTCAACATTTAGTAAATATCAGTAAAGTTTTGCGCAGATGTCCAATGGAAAAGCCACTGTATTCTCCATTTGCATCTGCAAGCACCCAGGTAACAGACAGAATTTCGCACATCGTCTGTATATGTACGAGTCTTTTAATGTAGAGCATGAATGAGCCTTTAAAGAAATCTGAGTCCCTGTGAAGTGGAGCAGATGAATGAGAGAGTCTGGTCTGGAGTTTTGACAGAAAAGACTTGTCATTGTGTTTTTACTCATGTTGTTGTTACGCAGCTGGAAGTCATCTGGATGTATGCGTAGAGCTGAACACTGTGAATTTGTGGTTTTAGTGAAGCAGTAAGTCATCTGTCTTTAAACATGCAACTTTTTATAGATACTTGAAGCAAATATTCAATTTATTTATATTTTCTTCAAATGTTCATACCAAGAAACTGCTGTGATAGTGCAAAGTGAAAGTGTTAAATGCAAACGCCGTGATCTGCACCTTTACCCCTCACTCGATGCATTTAGACCCTGATGGATTGTAGTTTTTCAGAAGTAATAAAAAGCAGTTTTCCTGTTGCTAATACATTTAGGAAACGTCAATCTCAAACAGACTGCACAGAAAAAATAGAGCCAAATCACATTGTAACTTCAAAGCTGACATTTTAGGAAATAACTGAATCACTTACCTCATTTATGTTTGGCAGCTCCTACTATGTTAATATTAGATTAAATGAGCAATTCAGTCAAATCCATGTTTATAGTTTCTGATCATTAAATACAAAATGATATTGAACAGTTGACAAAGCTCGTAGGATTTTTTTTTTTTTTTTTAAGTGGCGGCTTTGTTTTATTTTCCACTGCACTCTTAAGAACTGGCACAGAGAAAGATTTTTATTAGTAACATGGTAAATACTGCGTTATATATCCCAGAGAAATATCCGTACTGGGAGGGGTCGCCACGGCAACTGAATAAACAATGAACAGTCCAAAGTTAAATGACACATCGAGACGGTAAACACTGAAAACACACTGTCTGTAAACGGCGTCCTTTTACAGTTAATTTAAGGGCGGTATTGTGTAAATGCAGGGAATTTTGTACAATAGCAACATTGTAGATGCTTTAAATAAACATAACATACAGAGATGCATTGATTTATGGAATAAAAACGACAGAGAACAGAGAAGAAAATGAAGTTATTACAACGGAGACTAATTATTGATGAGTTATTGGACACTAGAGATGCCAAAAAAGTTTTCCATATCATTACTAAGTGTTTATTTTCCACTCAGCTGAGCATCAGGTGACACTGAAGCTAAAAATATTAGCAGATGCAGGCAGATAAACAAGACAGAGCAAGTGCACAGAGAGTCTGAGGCTGAAAAAACACGAAGACAGACAGATAAGTCCAGAGAAGGAGACGGCAGCAGATAAAGAGAAAGCATTCATAGCTTTGTTGGAACAACTGTAGAGTCCCATAAAGTGGGCTGCAGATGCTTACACAATCCCACTGTTTGAGTTAGTGTCTGGCTCCTGTGTGCGCCCGGACGTCTACTGGAGCATGAGACCGAGCAGCTGATAGATTAGCATTCTCCACTGTTGGTTTCATGGAGGTGAGCTTAAGTCGGTTTGGTCGGGATGTTGGAGCTTTGACTCATATGCGACTGAAACAAGCGTTGAAATGAGGTATTTTGGGGTTTCTTCAACTGATAATAAAGTGTATAGTTAACTGGAGAGCTTTTTTTTTTTTTTTTTTAATCTATATTCTAGTGCAGACATGGGCATTGCACAGCCTGCGATAGCTGACCCTGACCCTGGCTGGTCTGCATGAGGTCATTGACAAATTAAAAGTCAATGCAAATATTTATCATTGTACTAGATGCAACCAATACAACAGCACTGCTTTTATTTTGAAAGATCTGATAAATTAACGTTTTTTCCGCACTGTTACAACCCGAAGGTGAAACATATTTACAAAGTAGAGCCCGACCGATTAATCGGGCCGATTATAGCGTTTCACCAATTAATCAACATCGGCCAATATGTAGCCGATATATTAACTTTTTTTGCTGTGCGGAGATTCTGTCGCCCGCTGCTCCTGTGTGTGTGTGTGTGTGTGTGTGTGTGTGCTGCCCGGAGAATAAGAGGAACTTTAAAGTGAGCTAGTTTCACTTTCACTCCTGCTCGGACAATGACGCCATCACCCCCCCACACACACAATCACGGAGCTAAGTATATGAACAATATTTAGCTTGTATTCTTATAGACCCTATCGAAAGAGAAATTCATGTTCCACTTATCAATTAATCATTATTCGATCTATAAGGTCAACCAACTAATGATTAATGGATTAATCGATAATTTACATCCCTAGTTCTGATTAAACAAAGGAAATAAAATAAAACAATAATACTAGTTTGAGTAAAACAACGTGCTGTCTTACTGTGGCTGTGTTAACTATATTCTTGTGTTTACTATTACAGTGTAGGACTAGGCCTCACACACAGACACATACATTAATCTAACATGTGATGTGAACAGCCTCGTGTGTGTCAGATGGTATTTACAGAGACCAGCTGTTTGAATATTTCATTGTCAAACAAGTGGAAAAGGACAGAAAGGTTAACAATACCATATGTTCCCCCCCAAAAAAAAAGACAATCGGACCATCCGCATTGATAACTTTCAGAATAATTACACAATCTAAATGCTATTTCAGGGTATGAAACTATAACTTGTTACCTACATCTTGCAGAAAACCCCATTTAATTTGGTTCAGTGGATCTTTGTAAAGCATGTCATGGGTTCGTTTCTTCCAAGTTTGGCACTTGGATGCTCTTGGCGTCCATATGAAGGAAAATATTTTGCTCCCAACTGACAGGGCAACGAACAAATGAATTAAAATTCTGTGCATAACGCTGTGTCAGTGGTGTGTACTTGTGTGAGGTTTTGTCGTTGAAAGATGCATTGATCTCTCAATTACCATTTTGCATTTGTTCCCTAAGAAGCTAACATCTGTTGACAAGCATTTCACTTTGGTTCTTAGCAGGGCCAGATTAACACTTCATTGTACCCTGGGCAACAATATTCAAGGGCCCCATCATCGCAACCCCAGGATCCCTATAATCTGGCAAAATACAGAATAAATTCCAGGAATATATGTAAATATACCCCATACTTGAATATCTAACTATCATCAAATGCATTTTGATGTACAAATGTGTAAATACTCGTAGAAGTACAAGTGCACCACTATAGCCTCTTGTCAAGGCCACTCACTTGCATATGATGATATGAAAACAAAACACATTAGCATCAGTATAATCTAAAATTGATCCACTACATTAGAAAGAGAGGGAAGTGTCCTCCATTTTCACAAAAAATAAATAAGAAACCATTTCCAAAGTATCCAGTATTTATTTAAGAACACTTTTTGCGGACAGTTTCATTTATAAGCAAAAGATAACCAGATATTTTCGTTATGCCCGAGCTACCCAGGGCCCTTCAGGGGTCGCGGGCCCCTGGGCAATTGCCCAGTTGCCCATATGGTTAATCCGGGTTTGGTTCTTAGCTATGCAATTCTCAAACTGCTAGTTCAGTGTGGTTGGTCAGCAACTACCTCCTGCTTGGAGAGCATTCATTGTGTTAGGGTTAGAGTTAGGCTAACCCTTACCAACGTTTGCAAAACTCAGAAATCTGCTTCCTTTTTGATGTAATTAATTTCGTTAGTTGAAAACGAAATGAGACTTTGACCCATAGACAAGAAGAAGAAGATCAATGCTATTCACAGGACCTGAACCCCAGTCTCCGGCATCTGCCTCCTACGGGGCATCCATAGAATTAAAATTGAATTTCAAAGTGTTTTTCTTTTTCTGTGTCAAAACAGATGAACCAAATTTTAAAAAACAAATTGATTTTTGTTTTCTTTAATAAAAATAAAAGGTTACTACCTGACAGAAATGGAAAAACGGACCAAAAACGGCTTTTTTTGTCTTCATTTTCTGAGACCGGGTGTTGTCATTTTTAAGGAAAGACCGCTTAATCTTCCAGTTCATACAAAATCTGGACATCGTAGCTCATGTGGTTCACTGTGACATCGACCAGAATACAGGTGAATATTTTGGTCTCTCAGTGGCAGACCCGTCATTCTCCATCCTTCTTTATACGTCTGTCCATGGTCTAGCACCAAAGTACATCTGTGACATGTTGGTCCCATATGAACCATCTCGGACCTTGAGAACCTCAGGGACTGGTCTCCTGCTGGTGCCCAGAGTCAGGACTAAACAGGGTGAAGCTGTGTTTCAGTTCTATGCAGCTAAACTCTGGAACAGCCTTCCTGATGATGTCGGACAGACCTGTACTGTGACAATGTTTAAGTCCAGGCTGAAAACAGCTCTTCAACTGTGCATAGAACTGAAAGGGTTCTGTCTGCACTCTTCTCTTTTACTTTGTTTTAATTGATTATTATTTATGTTTTACTGATTATGTTTTAATTGTAATTGTGTGTTTTAACCTGTTTCTTTTCCCATTTTTGTAAAGCACTGTGAATTGCCCTGTGTATGAATTGTGCTATACAAATAAATCTGCCTTGCCTTCTTACATCTGTGTGTCACAGCTTTGAAAGTCCCCCTCACCACACGGCAAATGAACAACCTCCACACTACAACTACACCCTGAAAATGGAAAGTTTTTTTTGATCAAGATCTTTTTATTAAAGTTTTCTCAGAATAATACAAGTGCAATGCTGAATGGTTATTAAAGAAATCTTAAGTAAGCATAGGTGTACAGGGTGGGGAAGCAAAATTTACAATGAACATTTAGTTGTTTTTTCTCAGCAGGCACTACGTCAATTGTTTTGAAACCAAACATATATTGATGTCATAATCATACCTAACACTGTTATCCATACCTTTTCAGAAACTTTTGCCCATATGAGTAATCAGGAAAGCAAACGTCAAAGAGTGTGTGATTTGCTGAATGCACTCGTCACACCAAAGGAGATTTCAAAAATAGTTGGAGTGTCCATAAAGACTGTTTATAATGGAAAGAAGAGAATGACTATGAGCAAAACTATTACCAGAAAGTCTGGAAGATACTATTAAAGAAGAATGGGAGAAGTTGTCACCTGAATATTTGAGGAACACTTGCGCAAGTTTCAGGAAGCGTGTGAAGGCAGTTATTGAGAAAGAAGGAGGACACATAGAATAAAAACATTTTCTATTATGTACATTTTCTTGTGGCAAATCAGTTCTCATGACTTTCAATAAACTAATTGGTCATACACTGTCTTTCAATCCCTGCCTCAAAATATTGTAAATTTTGCTTCCCCACCCTGTAAATTAAACGCAACTAGCACCATAGAAAAACAAAAAAACAGAAAAAAACCCCCCAAAAAAAGCAAAGCAAAGCAGAGCAAACAACAAACTACATAAAATAATCCCTCCTCAGTCATTGCCAGTGCACTAGAAATAATAATAAGGGGTCACTATCATGATAAGAACCTACGCTAGGAGTGAGTATGGAGTAAGCAGCTTTATTAAACTGCACTTAAAAGTCAAACATTTACAGGGTCTGGAATGTTTTTAGGAAGGGACCCCACACTTTCTGGAATTTCCCATTTGATTGTTGGAGTGAATATCTAATTTTCTCCAGTTTTAAGCAGAACATAATGTCTTCTAACCACTGTGCATGAGTGGGGGGGGAGCATCCCTCCATCTAAACAGGATTGCTCGTCGAGCTAGAAGGGCAGCAAAGGATAAAGTGCGTTGTTTTTCTGTAGGTAGCTTAACTTCACCTTCCATTACACCAAATAGAGCGAAAAAGGAAAGTTTTGACAAAGACACACATCGTGGTTTATTTTAATACCATGATACAGTTCCTTGTGTGCAAAATGCAAAAGCACTGTTTTCATTTCAACGTCACACTACTAAAAACAATTGTTAGTCACAAGGCTTATTGTAGTCAGTGTATCCCAAATGTCCCCTCTGTTTGTCTTGTTTCGTAATGTACATAAAATAAACAATATAAATAAAGTAAAAAAAAAAAGATCAGGAAAAGAGACGAGCAGTCACTTTTTCAAGAGATATTTTTGTGCGAGAACACAATGCACGACTTCATATTTGTAAGGCGTGAACACAGTGTACTACGCATCTCCTTACAAAACTTGGAGGGAAGGGACTTCTGACATGCTTTACAAAGATCTTCATTTCTCCATGACCACTGAAGCAAATCAAATGGGGTTTTCTACAAGATGTAGGTAACAAGTTATAGTTTCATGCCCTGAAATTGCATTTTGATTGATTGACTATTTTTAAAGTTATCGCTGCAGAAAGTCTGATTGTAATTTTTTTTTGGGACATACGGTAGAAATCTAAAATGCGATTATTGTTGCTCATTTTGCATGTTTCTTCACTTATCTCCCCTGGATACCTGCGCTGTTACATCCTGTATTTAGTGCGTCTTCCACTGAGGAAAAAAAATGTTTACTCAGAATTAAGATGATGAGTGCAGGTCTGTGTTTGTGGGCTCATGATGCTGTTCTTCCTAAACAGTTTAATGTTTTCCAGGTGATTGCGCTGTATAGACCACCCAATATCCAGAGGGCGGGAACAAAACAGTGACAGCGCGATGAGTCCATTTGTAGTTACACTGAGCGTACGGACCCACAATCGCATTAAAAAAGCATCTTCAGTACGTCCATTCTGCCAGAGATCCGGTTCAAGAGCAGAGCGTCGTCACTGTAGAAGAAGACACAGACAGCGGGAGTGTAAACAGACGCATACCCAGATGCTGGGAACGTATACAACAAGAGGACGCTACCCATAAATATGACTTTACACATGTAAGCACACACACACAGACACACAAACCACAGCCACTTAACAACCTCCTGTCCCACACACACATTACTGAGGAATGTAATTAGCAAGCTAACACTAACAATGATAGGTAGGAAGAAGAAGATGAAGAAGAATTTTCTGCTATTTTCATTTGTAAAGGATAAAAAAATCTACAGTTCATCATGAAACTGGTGGATTAAAGTAATTAATGTGGTAATTAATGGGTCAAATGTATGTACAGTTTGGAAACTGTAGATGTAATGTAGTCATGTAGTAGATTTATTTTGGGTTTCTTACGATAATGAAGCTTAGGGAAAACCTTTATGCTCACAGGAGAGGTTTTTTTTTTTGTGTATTCTATATTAGAGTGTATAGATGTCTTTACTGAGGTATATATAGTTGGTGAAAAAATGATTAGACCACCCTTGTTTTCTTCAATTTCTTGTTCATTGTTCATTCTTGTACATTTGTTTGGACAAACATAATGATAACAACAAAAATAGCTCATAAGCGTTTAACCTGTTAAACCCTGACCATATTTTCAGGGGAAAAACGCCTAAAAAGACATACCCAAAGTAAATGAAGAATTACTTCTAATACTTATAATAATAAGGTTCATATGGATGTTCTTGGTGTCTATGGACATTTACAGACCTCACAGAATCTATTCCCATTGTCTAAAATATTGTATCTATTACTATGCCTGAGTAAACTGTAACAAACTAAAAGGGAAATTAGAATTTTTTATCCTCGCCTGTTTTTTTTCCGGCTGGATTGACGATGATATGCATAAATTAATTGTTTGTGTCGGAGATTTTTAATAGCGTGTATTTCACCCCACAAAGATTAAAAATCATGTTTGAACATTAAAGTTTGCACTAAAATACACTTTTGATGTACTTTTATTAACATTAGGGTCTAAACTTAGAGCAAAAGTTGAAAAAAACATCCATTGTCCGGATTTATTATATTTTTATAATAGATGAATATTAATATAATTTTTTCGGCCCGTGGGCAGGCTGATAGGACTAAAGGGGTTAATTTAAGAGCTGGAAAATGGCTGTTTTTCATGGTTTTCTTGATAATAACCAAAGTCACTTCAGTTCTTACATCAATATCTATGGCATTGTACTCACAAAAACAGTGCTTTTAGACATTCCATGTTTTCTTTTCTGTCTGTTTTAGTCACATGATACACACAGGAGTTAGTACTGGATTGCATAACCATTGTTTTTGATGACTTTTGATGGTCTAATAATTTTATCCGTAACTGTAAATAGCAGTGGTTGTGCTCAGTCTCTGATGTGTAAACAGCTTTATGTAGAGAAATCTCAGTCCAAAATGATACAAAAGTTAATAGTTTGTAGTTAGTTTGGGTTAAAAAGCCAACTCACCATCAGAAATCAGCCATAGTTTGATCCTAACAAGTGTACATTTTACAACACAGTGTCACCGCTGGTATAGGTTTTGCCATACGCAGCGTGATGACACAATCCATGCCACCACACCGAACACTTCATACAAAAAAATCATCACCATTGCATTAATAATAATAATAATAATAATAATAATAATAATAATAATAATAATAATAATAATAATAATAATGGATTAGATTTATGTAGCGCATTTCTATGAATGCATACTCAAAGCGCACAGACAGTGGATCATTCGCTCTCACATTCTCCCTCTGGTGGTGGTAAACTACATCTGTAGCCACAGTTGTCCTGGGGCAGACTGACAGAAGCATGGCTGCCAGTTAGCGCCTACAGCCCCTCTGACCACCATTCATACACCCATGTGAGTAGCAGCACTGGAGGCAATGAGGGTGAAGTGTCTTGCCCCAGGACGCAACAGCACATGGACAGAGCGGGATTCGAACTGCCAACCCTTTGGTTATTGGACGACTTGCTCTACCATCTGAGCCATGGCCGCCCCCAGCATTAGACTTATTATAGATATGTATAATATTTAATAGACCAGGGCAAACATTCTTCCCCCTCAAATGAAAGTTTGCGACGCTTCAGGAGGTAGAGAAAAGATAAATGAGGGTAAAATTTCACTTTCAGTTCTGCAGGAGGCACAGACGCACCGCCCCGTACCCCCATAGTATTTAACCCTTAATAGGTAACCTGGGGTCCCAGCAGACCCCACGTTTTTAATTTTTTATGTTTTCACGCAGTAAAGGAGAATTGTACTTCACGCAGTAAAGGAGCATTTATTTGGAAAATAAAGCACAATTTTGTTTTTTTTTTTTCATTTCATTCCTATCCTTTCATACTATAAGCAATAAAGTATTGTAACTGACTAAAAAATAACATTTTTAGATGGTTACCTATTAAGGGTTAAAGTAGGACAGAAACCAACGCACGCCCGCGGTTACCGACTGAAACGCACAGGCATGCACCTCCCAATTCCACACCGCCACACCAACAGATCAGTTCCACAGGAAACACTGCAACAGGTGAGAAAAATGCCCCAAAACTTGACAAATGATCTCCTGGTCTGGACCGTCCAGCCTTTACTACCAGCCCTAGATCAGACTTCTCCTTAGGAATGCGGTGGAAGTCATCCATAAACGTTGACCAGACAAGGGGGATGTTTTTTACGTGACCTTGCCACTTTTGAGACGAAACATACTTGACAGAATCGAGCGTGATTTACCCGGGGGGTCAGCTCCCCAATAAACGGCCGTAAATATGTTCTGTCAAACAAAAACAGGAAAGCGGCGCCTACACTGGTTTACAATGTGAACGCAGTTTAACCCATAAAGACCCAAACAGCAACTAATGACCAAAACGAAAACAAACCAAACTGATCTAAAATATTTAACAACTTCTCACCCACTAATCTTATCAACACATGTAAATAATTGGTGTAAAATACAGTTTGTCATCTTTTCACGGTCATCACATATGACCCATTTGGACGTTCAGAGGCTCCGCAGTGAACGTGGAAACACCATTATCTGCTTTAACATTGATTCACCAGTAAAACCCATGGAGTTGGATCAATGACAGTGGATGGACACACTTGGTTTATGTTCAGTTAATGATATCTTTGTGGAAAAGTCAGTTTTTCTTCATTTTTTTTCTGTTTCTAATAGAATAACCCTCAACTTTAATCTAAGCTTCTAAGAACATCTGCATGATGAGTAGATTAAATACAGGAGAATACATGGTTTTCATGAAAAACACACAAAACACAGAGGATAGTATTGTAATAAAAGGTGATACGTCATTTAAGAAAGGTGAAATGCAGAGAAAAATTAATTTGGGAATTGTCACAAAAGTACCACTGGGTCTTTATGGGTTAAGTTAATATTAGGATGGTAAATTGTGTGTGTTTGAGCACATTATCATCGTACAAATAAATGGGTAAATCCTTGAATGTGCTCCTGCTGGTTCTTCTATTTGCCCACACACTGAGTTCCAGCTGAAATCTGACTCAACAGCCACTGATTAACCATGTTATTACATCTGAAAATCCAAAACATTGTGGTGATTGTGGCAGGCAGCAGCCGCCTCCTCACGTGAAGACCGAATCTGGAGGAGGAGGAGGAATAGAGCGTCTTGAGTGGTGTTAGAGTAAACGGCTGCATACCACAGACAGATGCTGCAAACACACAACTTTACCTCTTTGTAAACACACACACACACAGACTCGTATCAGTAAATCCCCTCCGACCTGCCTCGGCCGTCCAACCGTGAAACGTGTCCCAAGTCACAGCTAAGTGTCGTAAATACCATTTGACGGGCTGATAAGCGTTATACGGCCTGGTGGGGGTCGGCGTCACCTTTTTAAGACTCTGTTTTCAGTCAAAGGCAGGAGGTAGATCTACAGGGGTTGGACAAAATAATGGAAACACCTTCACCTCAAGATGATAATGCCCCAATCCATACAGCTAGAACTGTTAAAGAATGGCATGAGGAACATTCTAATGAAGTTGAGCATCTCGTATGGCCGGCACAGTCCCCAGACCTCAACACTATTGAGCATTTATGGTCAGTTTTAGAGATTCAAGTAAGACGTCGATTTCCACCGCCATCGTCTGTAAAAGAGTTGGAGGGTATTCTAACTGAAGAATGGCTTAAAATTCCTTTGGAAACAATTCACAAGTTGTATGAATCAATACCTCAGAGAATTGAGGCTGTAATTGCCGCAAAAGGCGGACCTACACCATATTAAATTATATTTTGTTGATTTTTTAAGGTGTTTCCATTATTTTGTCCAACCCTTGTACATCATCATCAGGATAAAGATCTCAAGGATATTTTATCACCTAATCTGATTTTAGGAAATACTTAAGGTAGGACTGGGCTATTATGGACGAAAAAACAAACTTGATAATCAATGATTCACTATTATAATCATTTATTTTCTGGCTACATGAACCAAAGACAACTTGATTAACTCTTAGTGGTCCATTTTTGAGTACTTTTGAGTTTGCCTTTATATACTATATGAAGGAATGTTTACTGCACCCATGTTTGGTATCTTTTTTTTTTCAGCACAACTTCATCTATCTCATCTGCCTGTTATTTTTTTACTTTAACCTACTATATCCACATAAAAAGCCAAAAAACACAAAAAATATAAAATCCGTTTTGAAAAATGTATATAACACTGGTCAACAACAAATTTATTGTTTCAGTTTTTTTGAGCTGATTTAGGATAATTTTGGTGTGCTGAATCCAAAAATCACATTAATTTTACTCAATCAGGTCAACTTTCTGAACTATGCTACATATTGGCTTTTTAACATTTTTGCTTACATTTATGGGCATTTTCACATCATGATACAAAATTCTTTCATATTTCTTGCAATAAACGAGTTCTGAAGATTTGACTTTTGCCAATTTATGATTAATGTTTTTTTTAATATTACAGGTGAATGAAATGGCTTCGACTAGAAGATCTTGCAAAAATAAGCCTGACGTATTCTGCTACATCTGCGGTGAATACACCATTGTACCTAACAGGAATCCTGTTAGAAAAATTTTTTTTTTCTGTTAAAACCTATTTTGGGTGAGAACTATATAAAAAATCAACTGATAAAGTCACAAAAATGTAATCAATTTTGTGAGAAGATCAAATTTTTCCAAATCAAATTAGCAAAAAAACCTGACCTGATTGAGAAAAACGGATGTCATTTTTGAATATAGCGGTGCAAAATGGTCCTAATTCTGTCACGAAAGGGAAAATGAGAGGACTCAAATGCACAGTACTGAAGGGAAAAAACAACAAGTTTATTTAACAAAAAATGAAAACCAGACAACGAAAAACCTAATACAAAAACTAAAGTAGAGTCCATAGGAAAAAAAACATACAAAACCTGAGTCAGAGTCCGTGGATGAATATGATCAAATGTCCGGGCTATGGAAAGGAGAGAGGAGTAATGGACCAGCGCTGCATGGCTGCAAACCAAAGCCTTAAATAGGCTGAAGGTAATTGGCTGCAGCCATGCAGCGCCAGCAGGTGAATCTGATGATGAAAATGAAAAGGTGGAGCTGAGGGTCGCACAGGCACAGGTCCATAACCAAAAGGGAGGAGCAAAGAGTCACAAGCACAGATCCTGACAGGACCCCCCCCTCAAGGGACGGCATCCTGACGTCCCCAGAGAAGCGAAAAAGCCCCCACGAAGACCAGGGCATCCTGGAATATAGAAGGGATCCTGGCAAAGGGGCACGAAGAACCACAGGGCAGACGGGCTGAAGCACCTCCCGGTGGGATGGCGTGAAGAGCCTCTGGGCAGACTGGCTGAAGAACCTCAGGGTGAACAGGCTGACGCACCTCCCGGTGAAACGGCGTGAAGAGCCTCCGGGCAAAGAGGGTGAAGCACCTCCCAGTGAAACGGCGTGAAGAGCCTCTGGGCGGACTGGCTGCAGAACCTCAGGGCGAAGAGGGTGAAGCACCTCCCAGTGAAACGGCGTGAAGAGCCTCTGGGCGGACTGGCTGCAGAACCTCAGGGTGAACAGGCTGAAGCACCTCCCGGTGAAGCGGCATGAAGCGCCTCCGGGAAGACTGCTGAAGCACCTCAGGGCAGACTTCCGGACCAGGACGTGGAAAACCTCCAGACCAGGACGTGAGAAACCCTCCGAAACAGGTCAGAAAACCCCCTGGTTCGTGGATCTCCAGGGCTGTGGCAGACAGGACTCTAGCTGGATTTAGGACATTGACTGGAACTGAATATGACTGGACTAGTGACTCTAACTGAGACAAGACTGACCGGACAAAGACTGGACTACAGACATCGACTGGAATTGGACTATGGCTGGACCCATGACTCTGGCTGACTGAGACTGAACAGACAGGGGAACGGACTCTGAGACTGGACAGACAGGGACTGACTCTGAGACTGGACAGACAGGGACTGACTCTGAGACTGGACAGACAGGGACTGACTCTGAGACTGGACAGACAGGGACTGACTCTGAGACTGGACAGACAGGGACTGACTCTGAGACTGGACAGACAGGGACTGACTCTGAGACTGGACAGACAGGGACTGACTCTGAGACTGGACAGACAGGGACTGACTCTGAGACTGGACAGACAGGGACTGACTCTGAGACTGGACAGACAGGGACTGACTCTGAGACTGGACAGACAGGGACTCTGAGACTGGACAGACAGGGGCACGGAGAGGGAGACACAAAGAGCGAGGCCAAGACGGGGAAACAGGAACGCTGCGCGGACGGAACCGGACTTCAGGAACGCTGCCGGACGGAACCGGACTTCAGGAACGCTGCCGGACGGAACCGGACTTCAGGAACAGACAGGAACAGGCTTTAAAAAACGCTGCGCGAACAGACAGAAACAGATTGCAGGAACGCTGCACGGACAAACTGAATCAGGCTTCAGAAAACGCTGCGCGGCCGGAACCGGACTTCAAGGAGGGGATACTACCAGACGGCGTACTAGCCTCCAGGTAGTACTGAAAAATACACAGAAAGACAAATACACGGAGAAATACACACGGAGAAATACACACGGAGAAATACACACGGAGAAATACACACGGAGAAATACACACGGAGAAATACACTCAGAAAACGGCACACACGGACAGAGAGAGACAGGGAGGAACGAATAAAACAAGCAGAACAAACAAACTAACATGAACAGGCAGATCAGAGCTAATAAACTCACTCAAACCATTAGACACACGAAGGAAAAGACACAAGAGAAGAACCCGGACCCCACGAAGGCCCAGGTCCCCACAAGGAATAGGATACTGGAACACGAGGCGGAAACAGACGAGACAGAAACTCACCGGAAAAAACAACACGGGAGGAGAGCCCGGACTCAGCGTGGTCCGTGGCCCCACACAACATGGGAACGCCGGTAAAACAAGGCAGGAAACAAACAGGGAACAGAGACACACTGGGAGAAAAACCGGGGTATGCACCCGACGGCTCCGGGACCTCCCGAACCAACCGGCACGGAGGAGACCGAGCCGCCGTCGCTGAGGACAAGGGTGAGGACAAAGGTAAGTCTCAGAAAAGCCGGATATAGGGCAGGGAAGCGCAGAACGACGGTATAGAGGAGAGCTATGGAAAGGCGAACGAAACCAGGGATGAAAAAACTAAAAACACGGAAAAACGAAAAAACGGGTCCCTTCAGTACCGGCTGAGTCCAGGTATGGCTGGTCCATTCTGTCACGAAAGGGAAAATGAGAGGACTCAAATGCACAGTACTGAAGGGGAAAAAATAACAAGTTTATTTAACAAAAAATGAAAACCAGACAACGAAAAACCTAATACAAAAACTAAAGTAGAGTCCATAGGAAAAAAAACATACAAAACCTGAGTCAGAGTCCGTGGATGAATATGATCAAATGTCCGGGCTATGGAAAGGAGAGAGGAGTAATGGACCAGCGCTGCATGGCTGCAAACCAAAGCCTTAAATAGGCTGAAGGTAATTGGCTGCAGCCATGCAGCGCCAGCAGGTGAATCTGATGATGAAAATGAAAAGGTGGAGCTGAGGGTCGCACAGGCACAGGTCCATAACCAAAAGGGAGGAGCAAAGAGTCACAAGCACAGATCCTGACAAATTCAGTTGAAAACACCTAGACAACTTGCAAAAACATTTTTGTGTAACCCAGTGATATGAATATCAAAACAGAAAAAAATAAATAAACAAAACATTTAAAATAAGACATATAATACGTATTCGAAAAGGAGTGAGGAGAAGCATAACTTTTAAAATCCCACCCCTTCTCCTTATATAATTAGTAACAATAATAATCTGTCACAGCAGATGAATGTGAACAACTGATGTTGTGTGGATTTGTTTCTGGTATTATTTGTTATAGGTATTATTTGTGCGAATGTGGTATACGACATTTTGTTCATGCTTTCTTATATTCTTCATTTCATAGGTCTTATGTATCTCATTGTTGTGTTTTTTTTGGGTTTTTTTTTTGTAGTTTTGTTTGTTTTGTTTTGTTTTTTTCTCTCTCTTCTGCCCAGTTTACACAGTTCTGGTTGTAGTTATTGTCACCATTATAATTGTCTCCATGGTTGTTGCTGTTTGTTGATACTTTCTTGTGAGGGTCTTCGCCACCTTCTTCTCTCTTGTTCTCTCCCCTTCTTCTACCCCCCTACCCCCACCCCCCATGTCAGGTCCGGCATCGAAATGTGGTTCAACAAAACTCATAATAAACACAGTAGAATATCAAAGGGCGCTTCATATACTTTATGAAGTTACCCTTGGCAAAGCAAATTTGTTCAGCACCAAAAGGAACCAGACTACCACTCTGCTGTTAGAACGCTGGACAAGACAAGTAGGAAAAAAAAAAAAAGTAATAGTAATAATCTTCCTAATCCATGGAGATAATATGCAAAAAAAAAAAAACTTTTTGTTTTTTAAAAAAAATTACAATCTAACAATTAACAATTGATTTACACTCAAACATATCACTGCAGATCAGGTTTATTAAAAACAGCAAAGTTACAGTAATGGTATAAATGTCAGTGTGTTGGATGGTCCATAAGTGTCCAATGTGTTGGCTGATTATGCAACTAAAACAACAAAACCTGTGAATATACAAGAGAACAACTGTAGAAGAACTGTCCACTGGAGTGAACACTATGCGTGAAAGGGTTAATGTATTGTATTTTACTTTATTTTCATTACATTATTTGTTTTGTTATACCAGTTATTATACATGTGTTTTAAGCAACAATGAATGTCTCCGACTGTGAATCTCTGTACTGTTATACGCCAAAGTAAAAAACAAAAATAAAAAAGTTATCTCATGACAGTTTACATTTAGAGCTGGTCTGAACCAGATTCTTTAGTTTTTTAGGGTGTCTTTATTATCTGCTTCATTTTTATTTACTTTATTTATCATTTCTTCATATTTTATTTCTTTGTAAGTAAGCAAACTCAAATATTTCTTCATAATTTGACTCAGATACTTTATTTAATAACACTGGTCTACAATTTTTTAGAAATGATTTGCTTCAGACATTAAATGTGCTAAATGTTTCGTATTTTAGTAAGATTAATTGAAAAATAAATGACAAAAGTGCCGGTTTGCTGATGTTTTCAAGGTATATGATTAAGTGTTATTACACATATATACTGGTTTATGTACATTTATATAATAGTTTTATAAATCTTCCACTAGATAGAACCTGTAAAGTGAATGTATTCTAATGTGCAGACAGTGTTTTGAAGTAGATCTTGTAGCTCTGAGACAAATATTCCTTTAGAGTCAAACCCAGTCTCTCGTTAATTCTTGAATTTCACATTTTGACCCAAGGTTGTGTCTTGGAAACCAGCATTTTTGACTTGATTTTTCTTTATCAGTGTCTCTCATGTGGTAAAATTTCATTACTTTTATTCTGGAAGCATTTTCCTTGTAGACCAGTGTAGTTTTTATTCATTCACAGTGATGCTTTCGTCCTGGAGCGCAGTACTGTTGGGTACACACGTGTGTTTTTGGATTTCACTGTGATTAAAAGACAAAGGGAGGCTTCAAAAGAACAAATGACTCTCTTAGTTCCTCTTGTTAAATCCTAATGTCAGGGCCAAATGTCGTCCTGCTGTTTGGATTAGTCGAGCCGTGGCTTCCTAAAAACATGCATTAGATCTGTCAGAACGTCACAACAAAAGGTCGAAGTTATTATTTGTCTTGTTTTCGTGCATTATTTCCAGACTGTGGGTACAACACCCTAGGATTCTGTGTTTAATTCTGTTTCCATGTGGCTCCATTGCTGGTGTTTTGCGACCACATTACCCAGGTCTGACAGGGAAGCAGGTCCAGACCCACTTTTCCAGCTCAGACTTTTACAAGGCCCGTTAATGTTAAAGGCTATTAGGCCACATTTAGATAAAGCCAATGTTTGCTTTGACTTCACTAATGGTGGGGTAGTAATGGACCTGTCTGGACGTTGGCCGTGGGGGTTGATGATGTGTCACACTGATGTGAAATTGTGATGGTTGTGAAAAAAAAAAAAAAAAAAAAAAAAAAAGGGGGGGGGTTGCAACTGGGAGAAGAGATAATCTAAGGACGCAGTAGAGTTAAAGAGGGTTTTATGGAGAGATGGTCTGATAGTGCCCAAGTCTGAAGGAAGAGAATGCTAAATAGGAGGGAAGTAGACTGGAACTGATTCAGATTCGGCCTATTCTGCCTCGTAAATTATATTCTTTTTTTTTTTTCTTCATTATTTTTATTGCAATTTTTTGTTTTTCATTCAACAAAACTGTCTTCAAAAAACTAGACACAAAACAATACATACACGACAGCTCTTACATGAGAAATTAATTTTTAAAAAAAACACAAAAACATAGCTTAATACAGAAGGTAGTAGGTCAGACTTACAAGGGGGGGGGGGGGGGGGGGCGGGCTGAAAAGTTCATAGCCTGACTAAGGAGGAGTTATTCCACAGCAATGAAACTTGGCATACATTAACCCTTTCATGTATACTGGTCACTTCAGTGGACACTTATTCTACAGCTGTTCTCTTGTATATCCATGAATTTTGTTGTTTTGTTTTTTTTTACACATATCTTTATTAAAGTTTTAAGACATTACATATCATTTCTGACATGAATTGGTAACATTGTATAGATCTCCCCTGAGTGTAATAGGTATAGTTTTCACGCAATTATCAGTAAATGCATGTTTGTTCGCTTCAAAAATTAAATGCATGGTGTCCAGCTGAGTGGACATTTTTGCAGCTTCATGAAAAATAGGTTCCTAAGAATTTTTTATTATTATTATTATTACTATTTTTTAATGTTTTTTTTTTTGTTTTTGTTTTTTTTTTTGTTTTTTTTTTTACTTTTTAAAATTTATTTATTTTTCATAAGAAAATTTTGAATCGCGTTGTTTTTTTCATGCCTGAAGAGGAACAAAAATACTCAGGAAAAAAATCTTGATTAAGGTTTTCATAATTTGTGCATGAAAGGGTTAAATTCAACCTCTCCTGATATTAATTGCATGGTTTCCTTCCAGATAAACCCACAATGGATAAATAATTTCTGACTTTGAGAAGTAGCACCAGAGACATTTGGTGAACCATCCGTGGCACCGTGGTCTGATCAAATGTCTGCAGAAAAAGTGGTTAGCCCCCAAGGACATTCATGCTGACATGGTTGCTATAGGGGATGATGCTCCAGCTTTATCAACTGTGCAAAACTGGGAAGAGGAATTCAAGAGGGGTAGGGAGAACGAGGGAGGGGTGAAAAGCAAGTATTTTCATGAAATGTCTGTTGTACTACTTTTCAAAGTCCTGAATTATTTATCCAGTGTGGGTTTATCTGGAAGGAAACCATGCAGTTAGTATCAGGAAAGGTTGAATTTAATGGATGCCAAGTTTCATTGCTGTGGAAGAACTGCTTCTTAGTCAGGCTATGAACTTTTCAGCCCCCCCTCGTACAATATACGGGAGTCACATTATAATGAATGATGAATTATAACACTGGTTAACAACAAATTTCTTGTTTAAGTTTTTTGAGCTGATTTAGGATAATTTTGGTGTGCTGAATTCAAAAATCACATTAATTTTGCTCAATCAGGTCAACTATCAGGTCTGAACTATGCTACATATTGGCTTTTTAACATTTTTGCTTACGTTTATGGGCATTTTCACATCATATGATACAAAATTCTTTCATATTTCTTGCAATCAACGAGTTCTGAAGATTTGACTTTTGCCAATTTATGATTAATTTTTTTTTAATATTACAGGTGAATGAAATGGCTTCGACTAGAAGATCTTGCAAAAATAAGCCTGACGTGTTCTGCTACATCTGCGGTGAATACACCATTCTACCTAACGGGTACAATGGTGAAATGATTTTTTTTCTCTTAAAACCTATTTTGGGTGAGAACTATATAAAAAAAATCAACTGATTAAGTCACAAAAATGTAATCCATTTTGTGAGAAGATCAAATTTTTCCAAATCAAATTAGCAAAAAAACCTGACCTGATTGAGAAAAGCAGATGTCATTTTTGGATTCAGCGGTGCAAAATGGTCCTAATTCAGTTGAAAAAACCTAGACAACTTGCAAAAAACATTTTTTTGTAACCCAGTGTAATGAATAATGAAGTTTGTACCAGCAATATAAGACCTGTATATATATATTTTTTACCTTGTTTTTTAAATTTTTTTAAACTTTATTTACACAGGCAAGCAATTAAGAACAGATTCCTATTTACAAATGCAGCCTGATCAAAGAGTAATGGCTCCTTGAGGGGTAGGGGGTGGGCTAGAAACTGTACATGTAGAAACCTCATGAAACTGTATGTATTTAATATTCTGTGTTTCATAAGGTTTGAAGATCGACTCAAATTGACAGTGATGGTTTGTTTTGATATTCCATGTTTCTGTGCTGGTTCTCCGTTCGTCCCCCTCCGTCAGAAACCCCTCCACCGTCTCCGTCTTCTCCTCCATAGTGCATTATTGTGTGGGTCGTGGCGCCACAGTGCTGTATTGTGGTCTCAGTGGGGTTGGGGTATGTTTGGTCAGCGCTGCAGCACCGGGGGTCAAAGGGCAGCCAGCGGACCAGGGAGGGGTCAGAGGGAGTGTGTGTGCGGGTTTGTGCATGCTGTGTGTGTGTGTAGGTAGGGTCAGAGAAAGCACATGCCTGCACCAGAGGAGACTGTAATAACACACCAGGATCCCCACAGGACAACACACATTCTGCTTTCACTCTGTTATCTCCTGTGGGTTTTACTCTGAACCTTCACTCACATGTATGTTCCAAACAGGGTGATGATAAGAAGAGGAAGGAGAATGGATTTATTTAGTATGTTCCTTAAGAAGATCACAAAGTTAGAACAGATAAAACAATGCAGATATGTTAAAAATATAAGTAAATAGAACACCTAATAATAATAATAATAATGGATTGGATTTATATAGCGCTTCTCTAGACACCCAAAGCGCTTTACATTATTGATCCATTATTCATTCACTCTCACATTCTCCCTCTGGTGGTGGTAAACTACATCTGTATCCACAGTTGCCCTGGGGCAGACTGACAGAAGCGTGGCTGCCAATTCGCGCCTACGGCCCCTCCGACCACCACCAAACATTCATACGCATTCATACACCAGTGTGAGTGGCACTGGAGGCAAGGAGGGTGAAGTGTCTTGCCCAAGGACACAACGGACTGACTAGGAAAGGGTAGGATTCGAGCCACCTGAGCCATGGCCGCCCCAACTAAACTCTTCAACTTTTTTATTTTATGAGGATTTTTTGAATACATTTTAGATCATCACATTTTCCACAAATATCAATGGTCGTCTGTCATAAAAATTAAATCTAGTGCATTATTTACGCCATTAGTCTTAATAGACTCGAATATAGTCAATATGAACAGTGGTCAGTGGACAGCAACAGATAAGTTTTTTATCTTGCCTGAAATGTGCCATCATTTACACATTAAAGCTAACTTTAAATACTGTGAAAGTGGCAGTTTGTGGCAAAAATAGTAAAGAAATATTTAGTTTTGCATGAAACAACTCAATGAACTCCATCTCTCTTTGCAGCATTTCCGCTGGTAAGCCCTTGCCGCCACACCATACATTTCATACAAAACAATCTCAAACGTCCCGCCCCCTCAAATGAAAGTTTGCGAAGCTTCAGGAAGTAGGGAAAAGATGAATGTTTATGTTTATGCATTTGGCAGACGCTTTTTTCCAAAGTGACGTACAGGGGAAAACCAATCAAATCACTCAATCAATCAAATTTTATTTATATAGCGCCAGATCACAAAAAGTTATCTCATGACACTTTATATACAGAGTTGGTCAAAACCAGACTCTAAGCCAATTTACAGAAACCCAACAGAATCCACCAGGAGCAAACACTTGTGACTGGTGACAGTGGCGAGGAAAAACTTCCCTTTAACTTCCCTATAATGAGTGAGAAGTTTCCTTTTTACTTCTGCGAGTGCCACGATCCGCACCGCTCCGTATCCCCATAGTATTATAAGTAGGATGGAAACCGGTCGAGCCCTTCTTCTGATCTGGGTCCGGGTTGCGGGGGCAGCAGACTCAGCAGGGTAGCCCAGACAGCCCTCTCCCAGCTGGAGGGATGTAATCCCTCCAGTGTGTCCTGGGTCGGTCTCTGCCATGCACGGATCCCCCAATTTGAATATAACCGCATGGGGATCACTCATATTAGATGGTCCATGCACACAACTGATGCCTGTCACTAGTCGCTTTTCCATTGACCCTCAAATTGCGCAAATACAGGGTGGGGAAGCAAAATTTACAATATTTTGAGGCAGGGATTGAAAGACAGTGTATGACCAATTAGTTTATTGAAAGTCATGAGAATTTATTTGCCACAAGAAAATTGACATAATAGAAAATGTTTTTATTCTATGTGTCCTCCTTCTTTCTCAATAACTGCCTTCACACACTTCCTGAAACTTGCGCAAGTGTTCCTCAAATATTCAGGTGACAACTTCTCCCATTCTTCTTTAATAGTATCTTCCAGACTTTCTGGTAATAGTTTTGCTCATAGTCATTCTCTTCTTTCCATTATAAACAGTCTTTATGGACACTCCAACTATTTTTGAAATCTCCTTTGGTGTGACGAGTGCATTCAGCAAATCACACACTCTTTGACGTTTGCTTTCCTGATTACTCATATGGGCAAAAGTTTCTGAAAAGGTATGGATAATAGTGTTAGGTATGATTATGACATCAATATATGTTTGGTTTCAAAACAATTGACGTAGTGCCTGCTGAGAAAAAACAACTAAATGTTCATTGTAAATTTTGCTTCCCCACCCTGTATAACTTGCGTATAAAAATTTACCTAATGGAAAAACGACAATTTCAAAAGTCAAATTTTTCAATTAAAAGTTTTTGCGCTGGCAAGAGATGGTTTTTCAGGCGTAGCACAAATGGTATATCACACAAAACTGCAATGGAAAGACCTTTTTTCACCATTAGTCAGCTGAATTAAAAAAACGGATGTTGACATACGTTACAACAAGCAAAGAAGAAGAAGAAGAAGAAACATGTCGCGGTATTTGTGGACACACCAGGAAACCCAATCATTTTTTTAATTTAGTATGAGATAGAGGGGTAATATATAATAATAATATTAATAATAATAATAATAATAATAATAATAATAATAATAATGAATACATCTGTAAATCAACACCATATTTACGTTCGTCAACCATGTTTATGGAATGACTTCTCGTGCCATCTCGCCAATAATAAACAAATCATCGCATTAGTGATTTATTGGAAAAACCGACATTACGCTCTTCTGTTTTTTCGACATTTAGTAAATATCGGTAAAATTTTGCGCAGATATCCAATAGAAAAGTGACTAGTGACTTACATCAGTATCACCTCTGTGGGCCCATCATGTGATACCATCACAGATTTGAGGTATGGAGCAGTACCTTGCATTGTGGGCTGCTCACGAAAACAACATGCTGACTTCTGTTGTCTTTTGTAGCTTTAATCGAAAATCGAGTTTTTAGAGGAAAAAATCTGGATTAAATTTTTTTGGCAAAATCGTGCAGCCCTACTGTCAGGTGTGTCTCTGTATTTGATTCTTTAACTCAGAGTTGAAAAGCAGCTTAAAATGCAGAAAAATGCCTGATCGTACCCACTGGATGATCTCCAACCTTTGCTGTTGGTGACTTGCATTGCGTGCTTCAGTATTTAGGTGTAAATCTGTAAAATCCGATCCGGGGGGAGGTCTGGAGGGGTGTGTGATGGTTACGCGCCTCATTGTCTTCACTTCACTGCCTCTACATCTCCTGTCTGTTCTCCCTGTCACTGTCTATCTCGCTCTCTGACAGTTTAATTCCTCTGCCACTTTCTTTGTCTGGGCTGGTTTTTCTCTCCGTTGTCTACCCTTCAAGCAGACCCTTTCTAACCCCTTTTACCCCCGTCACACACACACAGTCTCCAGCTGTTATTCCTGATGGCGTTACAAATGAGATGTTGAAAGGTGAGCGCTGGGACAGGAGACACAGAGCCTTGTTTTCTTTTGGCTTCGGTCTGTCAGATTGGGTTTGGTGTGTGTGTGTGTGTGTGTGTGGGGTGGGGTGATACACAACCCCCTCACCCCTCCCACCCCCCCGAGCAGCTGTGTGTCTCTTAATATTTGTGTGTTTTTGTGCATATCCCAAACACAAAACAGCCTCTGCCAAAAAAAAAAAAAAAAAAAAAAAAAGCCCAGTGTCGAATGTGATTGACATGTCATGGACAATCAGTCACATTCTTTCTCCTGTGTTGTTTATGAGACATACAGATGACCTTTGACCCCAGGAAGTGGAGGCTGATCAGGGGCAGGATGTTAAGGCAACCAGCTTTAGGAAAGTTTTTTTTTTTTGTTTTTTTTAAAGCTTCTATCCGTGTCACTGTATGCTCATATTTTTGAACTCTTCATTTTAGTGAAATTGAAGGATTTATGACATTTTTGCGTTACCGTTGCATCTCATCTAAGAGTTTTGGGTCTGATTATAGTAGTGATAATGGAGAATAAATAAAAGATATTCATATACAGGGTGACACAAAAAAACGGGAACTTTTTAACAATCCAATAAAGCCAAGAGTGATGGAAGAAAAATATTTTATTCATAGTAATTGAAACCTTAAAACATGCCATTTAAGAAACAATAATGGAATTTTCATTTTTTAAAAATTACTTCCTGTAGATGGCGTCCTCCTGTACGAATGCATTCTTGAAATCTGCTGTTGAGATTCCTCATTGACCGATGCAACATCTCAGCTGGGATACTGTGAATTTCATCCTGAATTCTCTGTTTTAACTCATCCAGAGTTCTTGGTCGAGTCGTGTACACTTTACTCTTGAGATAGCCCCACAAGAAAAAATCACAAACGGACAAATCTGGCGATCTAGGGGGCCAGGGAACGTTACCGAATCTTGAGATCACATAGTTACCGAACAATTCTCGCACAGCCGCCAATGGTTACTAAAATGGGGGTGTGTTTACTTGCTCAAGGTCACTGTCTCGCAGTGCTGCTACTTGCTCATGTCTGCCAATACGCACTTCAAAAATTCCCGTTTTTTTGGGTCACCCTGTATTAGATGTGCAATGGAATGTGCAATGAAGGCAGGATATTTTTTAGTTAAACAATGCAGCGTTTCTTCTATAATTTCAGAATCACAACGGGCTTTTAAGCAGTAAAGTTTTATTTCTCATATTTCTTACGAATGATGGGTTTGTAGAAATCGTCCAGTTCGTATGAAATCTGGAGTTCGTAGACATTCGTGGAGGGAACACGTTTATGATGTCCAGATTTCGTACAAATCCAACATTCGTAAGAATCTTTGTGACTGAGGCATTAGCGCTCTTTCCTTGAAAATGACATCTGGTCTCAGAAAATGAAAAAAAAAAAAAAAACAGCTGTTTTTGGACCGTTTTTCCATTTCTGTCAGGTAGTCACTTTTTTTTTGTTATTAGAAAGAGAAAACGAAAATCAGTCGTTTTTTTTTTTTTTTAAATTTTGGTTTATCTGTTTTGACACTGAAAAAGAAAAAAGCCTTGAAATTCATTTTTTAATTCTTCTATTTTGAAATAAAAATCAGTTAACCACTAGTTTTTCTTTTGTTTCTGAAAAGCAAATCCAAAAGATACACTGACCTACTGGATATAGTAATAATATTTTGGAACAGGAAAAAGTAGATCATCCCTCCTCAGAAAAAAACCCAAGTGCTGGAAATTACCAATGTTTGACTCCATTAGTCAACATTAGGCTCAAAGTAAATAAACAATAAATATGGACTCGACCAGGTGGAACTGACGTCTATTTTTTCTATTAAATTCCTTCATAGTCAATAATTCCAGTAGAGACGCACAGTATCATTTATCAGCCACTACTGGAACCAAGTTTTGCCAATACTCAGTTTGTAAAACATCCTATCAGGACTGATTAATTGCTAAATCTCTACTTTAAACATACAATTGTGGTGATTTCCTTTTTGTGGCGCTGCTCCTCTTATTAACGGAAACAGAGGAAACGGTGCAGAACGTTGTACCCACAGGGTCAGTCCACAGAGACGTCCTCACTGACCGTGTCCAATTACTTTCATGTAATAATGTTACTAGTCCGAGTTAACACTGTACATCTTTATCTGTGTTGGAGAAAACGGGGCGTGATGGTAATTTTACTCTAAAAATATGTCATTACTTTTGAACTGTTCACGACAGATGCATGAACTCTTCAGAGGTTGCTCCACAAAGGTTGTCTTTAAATTCTGTAAAAAGAAAATTCACAGTTTCATTTTTTTTTTCTAAATTATAGCTTAAATTCTAATTATAATATAATATAATATAATATAATATATCTCAAATTATAGTTATAGCTTCTTATTATTATATTATAGCTTGCTGAAAACTGGAAAAAGGGTGTTTATTTCCCATCTAGTAATGTTGTGGTGACAGTATTTCTAAAAAAAAAAAAATTAAAAAGTGCGATTTATGTGTATTAAAAATTGGGGGAAAAAATCATTTCACACGTATGTTGCTCATATATGACGAAGTCTACCAAAAAAAAAAAAAAAAAAAACCACACAAAAAAAAGAATATCACTGGAAAAGTGCATGTCTGCATTAACATATGCACAAAAATGAAGTTGAAGTGTTTAACTAAAATATAAGACGAGGACTAATAACATAATTTTCTGAAAGTATGAAGCAAATCAGAGATGATGAGTTAGGATCATTTTCAGAAATTTGGTGATTTACCATAAAATGAGTTTGACATAGTTGTACTGAACCCAGAACTCCACTTTATATAAAAGTTCTTGGTGGATTTATGTATTATTTGTCAGTTTTTAACCAGTCAGTTCTTTTTTAATTATGAATCTGTGCTTTCGCTAAGTGATCGAAGATTTATTTGTGGTAATTTATCTATGCTGCAGCACTCCTGAGCTCTAATATTAGTCGAATATACTGATATACAAACCTGTGACAGATCAACAAATAAAACTGTGTTGATTCCCACGCTAAAGAGTGTAAAACTGTATTTGTGACTATGAAGGAAAACTGTCGGTACCAGTTGTATTTTTCGTCATACAGTCTACTCTCGTTATACCGCCAACTTCCGTTCACGGCCAAATTGGCGGTATAGCGAAAATGGCGTTAAACGGGTTGCGTCCATAATGTGCATGTCTTTACTATATGATGTCTATGCTGCCTCCGTTAACCCGTTCTAATTGCGTTTCTAAATAAATCTTGATTCTGTTATGTTGTAAGGGATCATTTAAAGTGGGGAAACATTTTAAGCATTATTATACCGTGTCGGGAAATGACACCCCATCATCTTGAGGCTTTGGCTTAATCCCACGTCCTCTTCCCGACATCCTGACCTACTGAGTGTTCTGCGATAAATGAACGGTGGCCGTTCCGTAGACCTACTCGTAGCTTGTCGCGATCAGCGTCTGGCGCGTTTGTTTCAGTGCATTGTTAAAATTTATGTGTACTCGATGGCAATCACGCTGGCGGTATAACGGTCGGGAAATCAATGGTATAAGTGTTGTTTGTGCATGGAACTGGGCTGGCGGATGGCGATAGGCGGAAATGGCGGTAGCTAATGGAATAATGCATTGGGGATTTTTGTGCAATGGTTTTGGTCGGCGGTGAGTGAAAATGGCGGTATAACGGCGGGTGGTTTAACGAGAGTAGACTGTAGTACGAGCAGCTTAACCCTTTCATGTGTAGTGGTCACTCCAGTGGACAGTTCTTCTCCAGCTGTTCTCTTGTATATTCATGGATTTTGTGGTGTTAGTTCCATATCAGCCAACACAGTGGACGCTTATGCATCATCCCATACACTCTGCAATTCATATCATTTCTGTAACTTTGCTGTTCTTGATAAACCTGATCTGCACTAACATGTTTGAGTGTATAAAAAATTGGCAATTGTTATTAGACTGTAATTAACAGATTTGTTTTCTGTTTTTTCGTTTTTTTTTTTAAACAAAAAGGGTTTTTTTGCATATTATCTCCATGCAGGTATGTGAAAATGTGAGAAAACGTCAGATTAGCAGCATTAAAAGTGTTTTTATTTCATAGTTTTCCCACTGTATATCAGTAAATGTATGTTTCTTTGCTTCTAAAATGAAATGCGTGGTGTCCAGCTGAGGGGACATTTTTGTAACTTGATGAAAAATAGGTTCATAAAAAAAAAATTAATCAAATTGTTTTTTGTTTTTTTTTTTCCATGCCTGAAGATGAATAAAAACACTTAGGAAAAAAATCTTAATTAAGGTTCTCATAATCCATACATGAAAGGGTTAAAGAACCAAAACAGTGAAACGCAGAGTTGAAACTGTTCAGAAGTGAGTGGACTCAGACAGATGCCCTGGTCTTTTCCCCAGTGCCAGCTGTCGATGTGGAATCTATACTGAAGGGGAATGTGAGAGGAGTGTGAGAGATGTGGGGGTGGGTTCACAGTGACAGGAACTGTGGAGGGGACACACACTAATGACTGTTGTGTGGCCAAGCAAAGTTATATTTATAGGCCAGCAGTTAAATCTGGCTTCTTTTTGGTGCATTTTAAAGCACTTTTCAGTTGGAATCAGAGAAATTAACATCTTTAAATGCCATTGTTTCACATATTTCTACTTTATTTACCATTAACCCAATGGTTCCCAACCTTTTTTGGCTCGTGACCCCATTTTAACGTCACAACTTTCTGGCGACCCCAGACATTTTTTTTATTTAGCTAAAATTAATTTGTTTTTGATCATGTAATAGTTTGCGATACTATGTTACAAATAAATGTTAATTTTAGATATTTAGTCTATATAATGTATATTATTATGGACAGAAGCAGTAAATCCAGGTGTAGATTACTGCACAAAGTGAGAATTTTATTTTCCTTGGTCAGGATTAGGGATACACCGATACCGATACGAGTATCGGCATCAGCTCCAATACTCAGTGTGTGTACTCGTACTCATACTCGTAAAAGACATCCGATACAAATGCACTGATACCACTTACGGCCGTTTGACATACCCAGTTCAGTGCAGCAGGTACGCGGTGGTGGAATAATGTGTGTGGAGTGTGAAGAGTGCAGAGATTTTTCAAAATAAATGACGGTGATAAAAGTAACGCTGACTGCAAGTAACGTTACAGACACAGACAGATACAGACGCAGCGTTCTGTCCGTCCTCTGCGTACATTCCATCTGTTTTCCAGGTGCTGGTGGATGCGTAAACAGAATGAGAATACCAGCGGGTGTACGGAGCGGTGCGGACTGCCGCCAACAGAAGTGAAAACAAAACTTATCACTCATTTCTCTTTTCTCTTCCTGCTGAAGCTAAACTTTTAAACCTTACCAGAGAAAATGCTGCAATATTAGTATCACATTAGTGTTACCTCTGTCGTCTCCATGTTTGTTATTACTGACTTTCTTCTTCTTCTTCTCAAAAAACTTTACTCTTCTTCGTGGTATTTGTCCAGTATGGTTAATTCAGAGCGGCGCCCCCTGGTGGATTAATTGAGAAACGCTCATTCCAACACATTAAATGTCAGTAGCAGCACTTTGTTCCAGTCAGACTAATGACAACGACAATAAAGCACATTTATAAAAGGAACTAAGAACTGGAATGGGATTATTAAGTACTCGTATCGGTACTCGGTATCAGCAAGTACTCAAATGTAAGTACTCGTACTCAGTCTGGAAAAAAGTGGTATCGGTGCATCCCGAGTCAGGATATGTACAGTCAGTCCAGCTTGGATTTACAAGGCTGACAATTAATACTGAACAAACAAGAACTCAAACTATGAATTATGAAAGAGCTGCAGCATCTGAAACTGACCACAATGAACATTTGAAAAATAAACAGAACCACAGTGCTTCAGTTTCAGCTTCAGTTTGTCATGTCTTTTATGGAATGGGATTGTCTCTCTCAACTCGCCATATGTTTTTTATTTGTAGGTTTTTATTTTTATCAATTTTTAGAAATTTCAGGTTTCTTTATTTGAATTCCAAGATAATTTTCACTGGTTCCATTGGCAGATTTTTAGCTTGAATTGAGCAAAAAAATTCTTGAATTAAGCGAAACAACTCTGCCAATAGAACAAGTGAAAATTATCTTGATAAGATTTTTTTGAAATAAGATTTTCCAGATCTGTTGTCTAAAAATAAGTTCTTATATCTCGCTGAAAAGTTACGCTTTAGGTGATTCTGTCTTATTTTAAGTGTGATGAGATATTTGAACTAGAAATGGGAAGAATACACTTGGTCAGATTTAGATTTTTGCAGTGCAGCATTTAAATTTGGCTTCTTTTTTGTGCATTTTGAAGCACTTTTCAGTTGGAATCATGGAAATCAACATCTTTAAATGTCATTATTTCAAGTATTTCTACTTTATTTATCATTAACCCATAAAGACCCAGTGCTACTTTTAATTCCTAAATGATTTTTTTCTTTATATTTAACCATTTTTAAGTGATTTATCATCATTTATGGTAATTTTATCCTCTGTATTTTGCATTTTTCAGTGTAAATCATGTATTTTCCCATATTTAATTCAAAATCATGCAGATTTTCATAAAAACTCAGAATAAATTCCAAGGTTATTATGTCAGAAACCGAAAAAAAAAACAAACAGAATAAAAAGCGACTTTTCTTTTTTTCAACCGTCTCCATCCACTGTCATTGATCCGACTCCATGGGTTTTACTGGTGAATCAAAGTTGTAGAAGATGACGGTGTTTCTACTTTTATTAAGGAGCCTCTGAACATCCACATGGGTCATATCTGATTAAGATTTAAAGCTGAGGAATTGCATTTTACTGCAATTATTTACATGTGTTGATAGGATTAGTAGATCAACAGTTATTAAACAGTTTCTATCTGTATATGCCTTTGGTTGCTGGTGGTTGTTTGGGTGTTTATGGGTTAAAAGCAGGTATGTACTTACTTATACTGTATTACATTCTGAATTGATTGTCTGGCTGCAGAATTGGCCTCATGTTGAGTCCATCTTTGCTTAAAATCCTAATACAACTGCTTTTCCACCTGTTGAAATGGTCCATAAACGCAGCACATTTTTCATTTTAAACTCAAAGCTTGTCTAACTGACGTGGAAATCCTGCAAAAAAAAATTGATGAATTGTGTTTTAAAATTGATTTAATGTTGCATAAAATGTCTAAAGCTCCTCTGTAAACAGCTGCCAGGAGACAAAAGTTCATAACCTAGAGACTTGGACAATGTGGAACAAGTATTTCAGGACTTCTCTGCAGCCAAAATAGACACTGCAGACTGTGTTGATTATTGTTAATAATTTCTAAATTGGCAGAGGTTGGCATGGCATACATTTTTGGAATTTTTCTCAGTGTGGGGAAAAATATTGACCCGATCTGTTAAAAAACACACTGGATCAGATACACCCGCCGTGAAATAACTCAAGACAATAATCCGCTGCCAGTAACCCCACTGAGCTGAAGTGTAGCTGAAAGGCCTGCAAACCAGTTAGCTGTGTTAATTATTTCCCACTCCACGGCCCTTCATCACACCGGTCAGCTCAGCACACATATTATCCAGCCGTAATCCTTCTGTTGTGCTGGCACCATTATGACACCGGGACACAACAGGCCTATTCTTCCACACGTAATTAACAAAAGTACTTATGTGCTGCTTTCTGGGATTGAACTGTTGTATTGTTGGAGCTTTAAGGAAGGCAGTGGGACAGAGTGGAGAATGGAGACGGGGGGGAGGGAGTAAAGCCCTTAAATCAGCACAGTTTGAGTTGAGGTGTGTCACTGTAGCCACACTGGATTACATGTGTTTGGGGTTAGCCAAAGGGTTAGCCACTGTGAATACTACCTACGCATATACAGGGGTTGGACAAAATAATGGAAACACCTTCACCTCAAGATGATAACGCCCCAATCCATACAGCTAGAATTGTTAAAGAATGGCATGAGGAACATTCTAATGAAGTTGAGCATCTCGTATGGCCGGCACAGTCCCCAGACCTCAACATTATTGAGCATTTATGGTCAGTTTTAGAGATTCAAGTAAGATTTCCACCGCCATCGTCTGTAAAAGAGTTGGAGGGTATTCTAACTGAAGAATGGCTTAAAATTCCTTTGGAAACAATTCACAAGTTGTATGAATCAATACCTCGGAGAATTGAGGCTGTAATTGCCGCAAAAGGCGGACCTACACCATATTAAATTATGTTTTGTTGATTTTTTTAAGGTGTTTCCATTATTTTGTCCAACCCCTGTATAAGCACTATACTGTACTTTTAAAGATAGTTTACTTTTTTTGATTGATTGATTGATTGATTGATGTATTTATTTCAAACATCAATGTCAAACACAAGAAAATAAATAAACAAAACACTTAAACATAAGACATATAATAGATATTCGAAAAGGAGTGAGAAGAAGTACAACTTATAAACTCCCACCCCTTCTCCTTATACAGTATAATTAATAACAATAATAACCTTCCTGGTCTAATCATATCTATACACTATGCCATAATATGACTGATACTTACTAGTAAATAATTAGGTTTCTGGCTTTATATTATTATGAACAAATATAATATGATTTACATAAACATATAATACAATAACCCATATGTAAATACATATTCATACACAGATCTATACACACACATATACACCTACATATATACACACACACACACATACACACCTATACATACATATACACACACTTACCACATACTTGTACATCTTCATATCACACAGTGATCCCCAAGCCCTCCCTCATCCCTGTACCTCTGAAAAATTGTGTCTTTGTCCCTCTTTTTAAATTCTTTCATGCTTGGACATTTGCTTTATCTCTATATTAAATCTGTTCCACAGTCTCACCCCGCTGACAGAAACACAAAAACCCTTCCTAGTCGTGCGTATTAAGGGAATTTTAAAGTTAATGTTCCCCCTTAAATTATAACCCCCCCTCATGAATACTGAATAATTTCTGTATATTTGTTGGTAAAAGATTATTTTTAGCTTTGTACATTATTTGAACTGTTTGATAGTCCACAATGTCTGTGACCTTGAGTAATTTTGACTGTAAGAATAATGAGTTTGTGTGTTCCTGGTAGCCAACATTATGAATGATCCAAATTGCTCTTTTTTGAATAATAACTTTTATTAGAGCTGGGCGATATAGAAAAAAAAATCATATCACGATATATATTATTTTATATATCAGACGATATTGATATGTATCACGATATAAATCAAATCACTATTTTTGTCTAGCTTAACCCTTAGGGGTCTGAGCCTAAATTAGCCGTTTTGAGTACTTTTGATTTTGCTTTTTTATACTATATAAAGAAATGTTTACTATACCCATGTTTGGTATCTTTTTTTTTCAGCACAACTTCATCGATCTCATCTACTTATTATTTATTTATTTATTTATTTTTTAATTCACTGTTTTATTGACATTCTGCATCAATTTTGACAAAGATATTCATTTTAAATGTCATCAACAGTATATTAGTCTGAATGTCCCATTTTTTTTTAACAGTGAAACAAACAAAAAGAACATTAACAAGTAGGGAGTGAATTGCAGTTATTGCATTTACTATATCTAATCTTCTATACAAAAACAAAAGCATCAAAGTCCGGTCTGCATGGCATGATGTATTCCATCCATTTCGTCCAGCGTGTAACAAACAAGTCCTTCTTCTAGTTCACCTCTGCAGTAAGTCTCTCCATCTTATATATGTCCACTGTAATGTCCATCCACATGCTCAGCGTTGGGCTTTCTGATGAAAGCCATTTTCTTGTGATGGCTTTTTTGGCTGCTATTAGCAGGATATTAAATAAATATTTGTCTCTCTTTGGCCATCCTTCTGGTATAAGTCCAAAAAATAAAGATTTACATTCAAAGGATAAGTGGCTCCCGATAATTTCTTGTGCTTCCTTATGTATTTCCTTCCAGTAATTTTCGATAACTGAACAATTCCAGAAGAGATGATAATGATTTGCATTTGTATTATACTTATTATTTTTTCACTTTAATCTACTATATCAACACAAAAGGCCAAAAAATACATAAAAAATATAAAATCCCATTTGGAACATTTATATAATTTATTGCATAAATAACACAAAGATGCTTAACAAACCTTTTCAAAGACTTTAAAAGTGAATATTGGTTCCAAATATTAGGTATATAAAATAAAAATTGCTATAAATTCAAACTATACTCAAATATTTGACATATACATAGGCATTTTCGCTGGTTTTCTGTCGAAATTTTATCGGGCATGTCTCATATTTCTATTGAGGAAAAGTTATCTCGCGATGTATATTATTATCGTTGTATCACCCAGACGTAACTTTTATGCTCCTTTATTGTATTTCAGATTTAAGGCTGTAGAATCTCGTAAACGAATTATGAATTTTGAGGTTATATATAGGCTACAACACTTGATTATACTGTAACTGTACTTTAGCTAATGTTATTTCAATGCTAGCTTAGCACACACTTGATAGCAAACGATGAAAACGTCTCTGACATGAGTCTTGCTATTGTTTCTTTTACTTTGTTACAGTATTTATTGTAGCTTTCAATGATACGTAAATGACGAATTTAATTTTAACAGAAATAACTTGCTGCTCATCTGTCTTTGTTTGCTAGCAGCTGCATGCTAAACGAGCTAATATTACGTAGCATCTCGCTATAGAGCTTTTGTTGCTCAAAGTAAGACTATTATGGAGATAACTCCTCTAGTCCATTTCATGAGCCTCTCTTGGTTATTTAAAAGCTGTTATTGGTGACATTTTACAGGCATCCCCATATAATATCTGGACGGACCTGTCCATAGACATGCTACAGCAGTGGGCCAAAACCAGCCTGCCAAAGGTTGTAATTTGGCCCACAGTATGAATTTGGAAAGTGCAAAAATTATACTAAAGTTATTTCGAGTCAAAGGTGTCATACTTGTTTTAGTTCAGGTTCCACGTTCAGCTGAATTGTGATCTCAAGTAAAATAATAGCATAATAACCTATAAACAGTGACTTCAAATTTAAATAAAAATTTCATTGTAAAAAGTTGATATCAGATCGGTGTCGGCATAACTACTCCTAAAAAAAAAAGTATTGGATCGGAAGAAAAAAATCCAGATTGGGACATCATTGGTTGAGACCATATGGAAAATTTCGCTTGTATTTTATCAAATTCTTTAAAAAACAACAATATGATATTGACATTATAAATTGGCTGCATATCGTCGTCTTTCTTCTTAAATCAGGGGTGTCAAACATGCGACCCGGGGGCAAAATGCGGCCCGCCAAAGGGTCCAGTTTGGCCCCTGGGATGTTTTTGCCAAGTGCAAAAATTCCACAGTCTTGAATTGAATTAAGCAAAAAAAAAAAAACAAAAAAAAAAAATGTAGCATGAATTAAGGAAAAAATCTTGAATTAAGCCAAAAAAAAAAAATCTTCAATTAAGTAAAAAAAAATCTTGAATTAAGCCAAAAAAATCTTGAGTTAAGTAAAAAAAAATCTTGAATTAAGCAAAAAAAAAAAAAAAAAATTCAATTAAGTAAAAAAAAATCTTGAATTAAGCAAAAAAAAAAAAAAAAATTCAATTAAGTAAAAAAAAAAACTTCAATTAAGCAAAAAAAAAAAATCTTCAATTAAGTAAAAAAAATCTTCAATTAAGCAAAAAAAAAAATCTTCAATTAAGTAAAAAAAAAATTCTTGAATTAAGCCCAAAAAAAAATCTTTAATTAAGTAAGAAAATCTTGAATTAAGCGAAAAAAATCAAGAATTAACCACTTAAATTTTTTCCTTTGTTTTAGTGCAAAAAATAACAAATTATGAAAATATTTACCTTTCCAAACTATCCTGTAACACTAAAATGTGAATAACCGGAACAAATATGAAGAACCTGAAATGTCTAAAGAAAGTTCAGCACAATTTTAACAATTTTTCTGCCTGTTCCTCAGTGTTTAGTGTCTTTGTAGATCTGATCCATAATTCACATGGACAAATGAGAAGTGGAGGCAGAATATTGTTAAAATTGCACTAAATTTTCTTACTTTTTTTAATTTAAATTTCAGTTTTTTCATTTTTTTTTTTTTTTTTTTTTTTTTTAATTTTGGATAGTTTATAAAAGTAAGTATTTTCATAATTTAATGGGTTTTTTTTTTTTCTACACTAAAACAAAGACTAAAATTTGGAATTGTCATTATTTATAGGTTATTCTTTTATTATTTCTCTGGTTCGGCCCACTGCAGATCAAATTTAGCTGAATATGGCCCCTGAACTAAAATGAGTTTGACACCCCTGTCTTAAATAACACTGGGTTACAAAAAAATGTTTTTTGCAAGTTGTCTAGGTTTTTTCAACTGAATTAGGACCATTTTGCACCGCTAAATCCAAAAATGACATCTGTTTTTCTCAATCAGGTCAGGTTTTTTTGCTAATTTGATTTTGAAAAATCTGATCTTCTCACAAAATTGATTACATTTTTGTGACTTTATCAGTTGATTTTTTTATATAGTTCTCACCCAAAATAGGTTTTAAGAGAAAAAAAAAAATCATTTTCTAACAGGATGTATTTATTATTTGTTATGTATTCACCGCAGATGTAGCAGAATACGTCAGGCGTCAAGAATGAATGATACATGGATTTAAGAGGAAAACTGAAGAAAACGCCTATGTAAAGATATGCTTTTATGTCAAATATTTAAGTATAGTTTTAGTTTATTACAATTTTAATTTTATTTACCTAATATTTGGAACTAATATTCACCTTTAAAGTCTTTGAAAAGGTTCGTTAAGCATCTTTGTGTTATTTATGCAATAAATTATATACATTTTTCAAAACGGATTTTAAATTTTTGTGTTTTTTGGCCTTTTATGTGGATATAGTAGGTTAAAGTGAAAAAATAATAGGCAGATGAGATAGATGAAGTTGTGCTGAAAAAAAAGATACCAAACATGGGTGCAGTAAACATTTCTTTATATAGTATATAATGGCAAAATCAAAAGTACTCAAAAATGGACCCCTAAGAGTTAATCAAGTTGTCTTTGGTTCTTGTAGCCAGAAAATAATTGATTACACTGGGTTACAAAAAAATGATTTTTGCAAGTTGTCTAGGTTTTTTCAACTGAATTAGGACCATTTTGTACCGCTAAATCCAAAAATGACATCTGTTTTTCTCAATCAGGTCAGGTTTTTTTTGCTAATTTGATTTTGAAAAATTTGATCTTCTCACAAAATATAATAATTAATACCAAAATAAGATTGGTAAGCACACTTTATGAAACTTGTGACTTGATTCCTGTTAGGTACAATGGTGTATTCACCGCAGATGTAGCAGAATACGTCAGGCTTATTTTTGCAAGATCTTCTAGTCGAAGCCATTTCATTCACCTGTAATATTAAAAAAACCCATTAATCATAAATTGGCAAAAGTAAAATCTTCAGAACTCGTTTATTGCAAGAAATATGAAAGAATTTTGTATCATATGATGTGAAAATGCCCATAAATGTAAGCAAAAATGTTAAAAAGCCAATATGTAGCATAGTTCAGACCTGATAGTTGACCTGATTGAGCAAAATGAATGTGATTTTTGGATTCAGCACACCAAAATTATCCTAAATCAGCTCAAAAAACTTCAACAATAAATTTGCTGTTGACCAGTGTAATCAGCACAGACCCTTAAAAAGAACTCATATCAATCTCACAGTAATAAATCCTATACATAATGAGTATTTATTGCTGAGAACAGTGTCATTTTACTTGCATTCATGGGTTTAAATAGAATTTAAGAGCATTTGTTTGTCATTTATGCACTACTAAAAGGTGGTATTTGTCGAACTTTCTCGCTCCTTAACTTAATCACTGGGTCTCCTTCAGTTTACTACTCGAGTACAGATGAAGAACAGAGGGCTGTAATGTAGTGGCTTCTCTGTTTTCCAGTTGTTCCCTGTAATCAAGGCAGACACAAACACTCATTCACGTATTCAGGATGATGAGACAAAACAAGAACCAAACGTGAAGGAAAAAAACATGAGAGAGAGACGGAGACGCAGAGATTAGTGCGTACTGACAGGTACAAGTGACACGATGACTGATTCATTTCAGGCGCTTTTCCACAACGGCCTGTGTTTGTGGAATGTCCTTTCTCAATCAACACGTCTCAGTCTCTGTTCCTGGCTCAGTCTGTGCGTCATGGCAAAAGCTGTATGTGCCGGAACACTCACACACAGGTTTACTTCAGTGATTCCAGTCCAGGGTTTGATTCACGTGCCTTATTTGGTGAATAAAACATGAGCGCTATGATCCAAATTCAGTCTAAGCCCCAATAAGCCACCGTACATGACATTTCTGACAGATCTTCTAGTCGAAGCCATTTCATTCACCTGTAATATTGAAAAAACCATTAATCATAAATTGGCAAAAGTAAAATCTTCAGAACTCGTTTATTGCAAGAAATAGGAAAGAATTTTGTATCATATGATGTGAAAATGCCCATAAATGTAAGCAAAAATGTTAAAAAGCCAATATGTAGCATAGTTCAGACAGTTGACCTGATTGAGCAAAATTAATGTGATTTTTGGATTCAGCACACCAAAATTATCCTAAATCAGCTCAAAAAACTTAAACAATAGATTTGTTGTTGACCAGTGTAATTATTGCAATAAGCCTCACTTTATTTCCTTAAATTCAATAATTATTTCAGTTGTAACTGTATCATTTGTAACTGCTAAACCAAATATTTTGTACATTTTCTTAAACTGGTTAATATTTGGACTTTGCTTGAGTTCCTCACTTAGATTGTTCCATAACTTGACACCAGAAATTAACCTAATACCATATGCATGAATACTGTTAAAATGTAGATTCTGGTTAGTGTTTTATTTTTTTTAAGATACACTAACTCTTAGAAGTGTGTGGGAACCCTTCTTAACACAGATCGGCTCATATTGAGGGATGCTGATTGAACTTAGCTCATGCTGGAAGATCCAATGTGCCCCCCCTTTTTTTTGTTTTGTTTTGTTTTTGTTTGTTTGTTTGTGACTGACTGGCTGGGGGAGAGGGGGGATTGTGGGAGAAAAAGGAAAAGGAAGAGTTGTTCCTTCAACATGGACATCTTACTAATGTGTGTTCTTTCCAATTTAGTGCAAGATGCAATGTGTTCGGCTCTGTGCTAGGGCTGTGGACTAATTGTGATGTCCTTGATTTATTTATTTTTTTAAAAAAATGTGATTTGTGAACCTTTGAAGGACTCAATAAAAATAAAATTAAAAAAAAAAAAAAAAAAAGATACACTAACTCTGTAGTTGCATAACTGGTTTTAGAGTGTGTAAAGTACAGGTCAAACTGACTGCAGTCCTAGTAGTAGTCAGTTTAGCTGCTTCTGTTCTAAGTTAAACATTACATATTCTGTGTCAAATGCCAATAGGATTTTTGTGTCTTCATCTGGGAATTTCCCCTCTTTATGTAGCTGTTTTCGCATGTTTTAGGCTTTGTGAGACATTTAGACGTCAGTCAACATTAGAGGATGAAAAAAAAAAAGACGTATCACTGAAGCTCATGAAGTCACTCGCACACTTAATCCTGGTGTTTCTCACACACACCGTGAGCTGAGATGAGACAGTGACCTGCGCTGAACAAATGGACTTAGTCACGGCTGAGGATTGGTGTGGAATGTAGGAGGGGGGCATGAGTGTGTGTGTGTGTGTGTGTGTGCGTTATGTGTTATGTGTTATGTGCATGCTTGGAATGTCAGACTACCCACCCATTGAACCAGAAAACACACACAGGTGGAGGAAATATGAGGGAAAGGAGGAGGAAATACAGGAAGAAGTAACCGGATACTAAACCGTGAAGATAGAATCTGAGATTTTGTTTTTGGATTCAATGAAATAAGTCATTTTAGGATCCGAAGACAATTATTAATAGCGTTTGCATAGAATTTATCACATATCAGCTTATTATTAACAGTCATCACTAAAAGCATCTGCTGATCTAAAATGTTTACTCATACCTGTTGATCCATTAATCCTATCAATACATGTAAATATTTGGCGTAAAATACAGATTTGTCGTCTTTTCATGGTCATCAGATATGACCCGTTTGGACGTTCAGAGGCTTCGCAGTTACCATGGAAACACTGTCATCTTCTACAACTTAGATTCACCAGTAAAACCCATGGAGTTGGATCAATGACAGTGGATGGACACACTTATATATACAGGGTGGGGAAGCAAAATTTACAATGAACATTTAGTTGTTTTTTCTCAGCGGGCACTACGTCAATTGTTTTGAAACCAAACATATTGATGTCATAATCATACCTAACACTATTATCCATACCTTTTCAGAAACTTTTGCCCATATGAGTAATCAGGAAAGCAAACGTCAGAGTGTGTGATTTGCTGAATGCACTCGTCACACCAAAGGAGATTTCAAAAATAGTTGGAGTGTCCATAAAGACTGTTTAGAATGGAAAGAAGAGAATGACTATGAGCAAAACTATTACGAGAAAGTCTGGAAGATACTATTAAAGAAGAATGGGAGAAGTTGTCACCCCAATATTTGAGGAACACTTGCGTAAGTTTCAGGAAGCGTGTGAAGGCAGTTATTGAGAAAGAAGGAGGACACATAGAATAAAAACATTTTCTATTATGTCAATTTTCTTGTGGCAAATAAATTCTCATGACTTTCACTAAACTAATTGGTCATACACTGTCTTTCAATCCCTGCCTCAAAATATTATAAATTTTGCTTCCCCACCCTGTAGGGTCAACCAAAACGCAAAATGCAATAGCCTTAATACACCACAGTCTGCATCATAATACTGGAAAAAAAACTAACACTGAAAGTACTTAAACACTGCCAATAAACTCATATTCACTATAAACCTAATGTAAACTTTGCCATGACATAAATAAAACTGAATATTTCACCAGTAAGGGTCAACGATGACAATGAATTCATCTCAGTTTGTTCTGCTTCTATAAATCAAAATTTTCCTCATGATACTGAACAACTAACTGTAAAAGTATGACAGCTGCCTCAAACTGAAGCTGCTCTTCTAGTCAAATAAAAGTAAAAATAGAAAAAGGAAAAGGTCAACGACAATAACACAACTCAATCTTTACACTGAACTGTTGATGAAGTCACTTGTGTTTATTTGTTAATTTACTCCTTGACCATTTTTACGTCTAAATGAAACACTCCTTCACTGCAAATGCTCACCTCTTTATCGCCAAAGTGGACCCAACAGGTGGAGTTGTGTGTGTGTGTGTGTGTGTGTGTGTGTGTATTTGGGTGTGTTATCGCTGTTGTTAATGAGTAACAGTGTCTGCCTCCAGAATGCTGATAAAAGTCAGGTCGAGGACGCCGGTTTGTTTCGCACAAACCCACAAACACAAAGTCAAGAGTGTTAACTATTTCTGATCTTATGCCAAATATGTCTGGAAGGCACGAGGCTAAACACAAAGACGTACGTACAGATATAGGACACACACAGGGAGAATATGTTCGATCAGATGTTCGCTTGCTAACTCGTAACCTGACAGTGACTGAATAAGTAAATTGACCCCGACCCCGGATTCCGCTCATACGACGACACCTGCCACAGCTGCAGTTTCGGAGAGACGCTTTTCAGCTTTACAAGCGTTTGTTGGAGGTCACTGGTGAAGGTTGAGTGGAATACTGGAGCTATTTACGTGTCCGCATGTGTAAAAATTCATTCTTACTTTACAGTTAAGTACGGCCTCCAAGTCCGAAAATAAACCACTTAGTAACCGAACGCCTTCGGAGCAGAAAACAGGAACGGATCGGATGAAGTTTTCATGATAAGAATGTTGGATATCTGTGATAAATACATGTCAAATGATTAATTCTTCAAAGTTTAGAGGCTGATTATGATCCTGAGTGGAAGTTGAAGAAGTCATATAATTATTAGTTGCTTTAATTCTTCAGAAAAGATGCAAACAAGATGAAAATGACACAAAACTTAACCCAGGGGTGTCAAACTCATTTAAGTTCAGGGGCCACATCCAGCCTAACATGATCTAAAGTGGGCCGGACCAGTAAAGGAATATAAACAATAGGATAAGAACTTTTGAGTGAAAAAAGTAAATTCCATAAAATAAAAAATACGCTTAAATATCCTACAATACACGCAAAAATACACTTAATTATGCTCAAAAATCCTACAATACATGCAAAAATACACTTAAATATGCTTAAATATTTTACAATACACGCAAAAATACACTTAAATATGACTAAATATCCTACAATACACGCAAAAATACACTTAAATATGACTAAATATCCTACAATACATGCAAAAATACACTTCATTATGCTCAAAAATCCTACAATACACACAAAAATACACTTAAATATGCTTTAATATTCTACAATACACTCAAAAATACACTTAAATATGACTAAATATCCTACAATACACGGAAAAATACACTTAAATATGCCTAAATATCCTACAATACACGTAAAAATACACTTAATTATGCTCAAAAATCCTACAATACACGCAAAAATACACTTAAATATTCTACAATACATGCAAAAATACACTCAAATATGCCTAAATATCCTACAATACACACAAAAATACACTTAATTATGCTAAAAAATCCTACAATACACACAAAATACATTTAATTATGCTCAAAAATCCTACAATACACGCAAAAATACACTTAAATATGCTTCAGTATCCTACAATACACACAAAAATACACTTAAATATGCCTAAATATCCTACAATACACACAAAAATACACTTAATTATGCTCAAAAATCCTACAATACACGCAAAAATACACTTAAATATGCTTCAATATCCTACAATACACACAAAAATACACTTAAATATGCCTAAATATCCTACAATACACACAAAAATACACTTAATTATGCTCAAAAATCCTACAATACACGCAAAAATACACTTAAATATGCTTAAATATTCTACAATACATGCAAAAATACACTCAAATATGCCTAAATATCCTACAATACACACAAAAATACACTTAATTATGCTCAAAAATCCTACAATACACACAAAAATACACTTAATTATGCTCAAAAATCCTACAATACACGCAAAAATACACTTAAATATGCTTCAATATTCTACAATACACACAAAAATACACTTAAATATGCTTAAATATCCTACAATACACACAAAAATACACTTAATTATGCTCAAAAATCCTACAATACACACAAAAATACACTTAAATATGCTTAAATATTTTACAATACACAAAAATACACTTAATTATCCTCAAAAATCCTACAATACACGCAAAAATACACTTAAATATGCCTAAATATCCTACAATACACACAAAAGTACACTTAAATATGCTTAAATATTCTACAATACACGTAAAAATACACTTAATTATGTTCAAAAATCCTACAATACACGCAAAAATACACTTAAATATGCTTAAGTATCTTACAATACACACAAAAATACACTTAAATATGCCTAAATATCCTACAATACACACAAAAATACACTTAAATATGCCTAAATATCATACAATACACACAAAAATACACTTAAATATGCTCAAATATCCTGCAATACACAAAAATACACTTAAATATGCTTAAATATCCTACAATACACACAAAAATACACTTAATTATGCTCAAAAATCCTACAATACACACAAAAGTACACTTAAATATGCTTAAATATCCTACAATACACACAAAAATACACTTAAAATTCTGTAATTAAAATGTTTACATCTACGAATTGTACTTGAACTAAACATGAACAAATATGAGCAACCTGAAAATGCTTTAGTAACATAAGTGCAATGTTAACAATACTACGCCTTAGTTTATCATTTATACACGTGAATCACAACTTAGAGATCACAGTGGATCTACAAATACACCAAATATTAAATAACAGGCAGAATATTATTAAAATTCCACAAACTTCTCTTAAGACAGTTCAGATATTCCCATTCCCAATTTGCTACTTATTTTTGTTGGTTCGGACTGAATAAATGTTTTGCTGGTTTGCACTGGTCTCCACTGTCACCTCCTTTACTGTTGTGTTTGACTAAATATGAAGGGGTTTCAAAAGCGGACAGTTGGAAAAATCGGTTTAAGTTATGATGTTTATTTTTCAATATTCGTTAGCCTCATTGCATAATGACCTAAGTCATGTTTTTGGCCATATTGTGATATTTGTGCTACATTATTGAAAACACTACTTAATTTTACACAGATATCACAATTTGGCCAAAAATATTACTTTTTTGTGCTATGAGGCTAACTACATATGCTCTATTTAGGTCCATACACTTGGTGTTGATACCAGCCTTTAAGTCCATCTGTGTTAAACTAAGGCCCATGTGACTATTAAGGTGAACTTTGGATTTCAGACCAAACGTGACATTATTTATTTATTTATTTATTTTTTTTTTTTACTGTTTTCTGACGTCGCAATCAAATAATCACCTCGTCCGTGTGATTTATATCCTGTATTAACATTTTTAACGCTTTAAAATCACATTAATCAACAACATCGTATTATTTTCTGGATTTGTTTTGATTAGAAAATGTCAGAAATTGCTGTAAAAGTGACGAGTTATTTATTTATTTTTATTTTTTTACCTAAATACGCTCAGTTCCTGTCACAGAAAAGGAAAGAAACGAGCAAATATTCACCTACAAGAAGCTGAAATCAGAGAATTTTTGTCGAATCGAACGCAGGCACGTTTTTTTAAGAGTCCATTTGCATGTGTCTAATTCCTGGGAGTCACAGTCGCCTCACGCAGAGTTAACGCCTTGTGGATCATCTGTTTTAAGGCGTTGGTTTTTTATTAAAGTGACCCTTAATCAGAACGTTTAAACCAACCAGTCACTGTGATCCGTGTGCTAAAGGTGCATTCAGGTGTCCCCTTTCTGTTTCCAGTTTTAACCGTCACTGTGTATTTCCTGGATCTAATTTAAGACCATATTTGTTCCTATTTTGAACGACACACTGTTATTGGCGAACAGAACTCTATCTATGGCCTTATTCAGAAAATTCATTTATTTTTTTCATATACAAGATTATTCTTTCTTCTTTTTTTTTTTTATTTGACTTTAATGTACGTCTCTGCTGTTTTGGGCAAATGTTTGTATTGTTATGTAAATATTTTTAATGTGTTCTGAAAATAAACGACATTGGAGGTAAAAAAAACAAACAAAAAAAACTAAGGCCCATGTGTTTTAAAACATGTCAAAGCTATGTTCTTTTTCCACAAACTTTTTGAAGCCCCTTTTATTTGTGGTATAAGACCGTTCACACCATTCACACAATTAAAGATCAATGTCGTAAATTAAAGGTTTATAAAGCGTAAAGTTATTTTTCTATAATCTGCTTTGTTATTTTATTGCCTGTAGCTCCTTAAATAAACCCCTTAATTACAGTAAGTTCAAAGAAAAAAGTCAAAGTATGAACCTGTTCTACATTATATGTCACTATAGTATGAGCAGTCAGCCTGGTTCTGACATATACAACCTCTACATTTACAGTTCAACACATTGATTGACATATTGATTGCTACTTATGAATGTTTGACTTGCTACATAGCTGTACTGTTGATGTGTGTGCAGGTAAACCTTCATGTGTGATACTTGTCGGTAACTGGCTCTGGTTCACAGCGTGGCCGCTCGTCTCAGCTCTTATTTCACCCTAAAATGTAACCCAGTCCCCGTCCTCCATACCCTGACCAGCTAAGATACTTCCATACTCTGAACTGGAGCTCTACTCGTGGCCTTTGACCTACTTTCAGCTCTCACTGGCCTCCTTAAGTTTTTCAGACGCTTATTTTTCCTTTACTCCAGTGGTTCTCAGTCTATTTCTCTCAGGCCCCCCCCTTTGGAAGATGAAAAATCTCCAGGCCCCCCTCAATCCCAACAACATTGCAACAGTGGTGCAATTATAACTTTTATTGAAAGAAACATCAATATTGTAAAAATACTTTGTGCGTTTCCTTGAATAATTTATTGTTCAAATTAAAAATAACTTAGATTTTTGCTTGATTAATACAAATACAGGGTGGGGAAGCAAAATTTCCAATATTTTGAGGCAGGGATTGAAAGACAGTGTATGACCAATTAGTTTATTGAAAGTCATGAGAATTTATTTGCCACAAGAAAATTTACGTAATAGACTAGAAGCACTCAGAGAGCGCAAACCTCCGCCAAGGCTGATCAGTGGCCCCCCCCGTGGCCCCCCCCACCCCCGATCACCACCAAAATTTAATCATTTCTTCCTTATCCCATTTCCAACAAACCCTGAAAATTTCATCAAAATCTGTCCATAACTTTTTGAGTTATGTTGCACACTAACGGACAGACAAACAAACAGACAAACCCTGGCAAAAACATAACCTCCTTGGCGGAGGTAAAAATACATTCAAAAACACATACACAACTAAAAATACATTTAAATACTCACCTAAAATACACTGAAATACACACCTAAAAATACATTCAAATACACATAAATACACACCTAAAAAACATTTAAATACAGACCTAAATTACACTGAAATACATACCTGAAAACACATTCAAAAACACACTAGAAGCACTTGGAGAGCGCAGACCTCCGCCAAGGCTGATCAGTGGCCCCCCCCGTGGGCCCTCCCACACCAAGGAGGTTATGTTTTTGCCAGGGTTTGTTTGTCTGTCTGTCTGTTTGTTTGTTTGTCTGTCCGTTAGTGTGTAACATAACTCAAAAAGTTATGGACAGATTTTGATTAAATTTTCTGGTCTGCGCCCCCCCCCCCCCCGTGGGCCCCCCCACCCCCGATCACCACCAAAATTTAATCATTTCTTCCTTATCCCATTTCCAACAAACCCTGAAAATTTCATCAAAATCGGTCCATAACTTTTTGAGTTATGTTGCACACTAACGGACAGACAAACAGAGACAGACAGACAGACAAACAGACAAACCCTGGCAAAAACATAACCTCCTTGGCGGAGGTAAAAATGTTTTTATTCTATGTGTCCTCCTTCTTTCTCAATAACTGCCTTCACACGCTTCCTGAAACTTGCGCAAGTGTTCCTCAAATATTCGGGTGACAACTTCTCCCATTCTTCTTGAATAGTATCTTTAAGAAAGTCGACATTGCTGTGTGATGTTCTATTGGTAGCATGTTCTAAAACGCCCCGAACAGCAGAATCCAGAGGGTTTAGATCTGGGCTAGAAGGCGGCCATAAACATGATTCCCAAAAATTGCTAAAGTTGGATTTGTTGCTGTTGTCAACAAGTGTTTTGGTGTTCTTGTGTAAGATTTTAACTTCAAATCATATTTTACTGCATTTCTAACGCTCTTGTTGTCTACCTCAAGTTCAATTGCCATTTTTCTCATGGATTTGGTTGGATCCTTTAGGATTTTGGATTTGAGAGCTTTAATAAAAGCTTTGGTACGTTTTTTGTTGCTTCCTCCACTTCCAGACTTTCTCATAATAGTTTTGCTCATAGTCATTCTCTTCTTTCCATTATAAACAGTCTTTATGGACACTCCAACTATTTTTGAAATCTCCTTTGGTGTGACGAGTGCATTCAGCAAATCACACACTCTGATGTTTGCTTTCCTGATTACTCATATGGGCAAAAGTTTCTGAAAAGGTATGGATAATAGTGTTAGGTATGATTATGACATCAATATATGTTTGGTTTCAAAACAACTGACGTAGTGCCTGCTGAGAAAAAACAACTAAATGTTCATTGTAAATTTTGCTTCCCCACCCTGTAAACTTAACCAGACTGCCCCCTGAGGCAATATTTTTCCAAATAAAAATAGGAAATGCGCAATTTTCTTACAACTATGACAATAAAGTTCCTTTTTTTAGAACAACAAACACATTTTGGTAACAAAGATTTTAACAATATCAGTGGCTGCAATGAGCCCGTTTACACACACACACACATCTCAGAACATTAAAGTGCAAACTGTGTAAACTATTCTAAAACAGAAACACTGCAGTCAAATCCTTGTGCATTCTCCAAAACTAAACTCTTTTTTCAGTGACAGATCACCATGGCACTAGATTTGTTTGTCGTACGTCCCTAAAATGAGCCCAGGGTGCTCCAACACTAAAACATTAGTTCCACCTACTACATGTGCTAACCTGAAGAAAAAAAAAAAAACACTCAGGAGGGATCCCATGCCCCCCCCGGCAAGTCTTCACGCCTCCCCTGGAGGGCCCGCCCCACAGTTTGAGAAACACTGCTTTAAGGCGGCCTTACACTGTGTGAGTTTAGAGACAATTTCTCACTCGTGCAACTATTTCTGGGATCGGGCCCGATGTGCCTCTAATTGTGTGTCGTGCTTCGTGCAGTGTACATGGGGTAAAGAGAAGCGATTAGCACCTCACAACCACCTCACGACCAGCAATCGTGTGTTCGCAAGGAAAACGGAGCTGTTTGAAATCCTGCTCGCTCCTCGTGAGTGTATCGCACTGTCAAAGCAGTGCCACGAGCCGATGGGCCTCAAATTCTCACACTGTGCATGCGCAAATACAATAATAGCCAGCTACTGTAAGCTAATTCTAAGCTAACAGTAGCTGGCTATTGGCCTAGTGCAATTTAGCTGTTGCAGCTTACCTCTAGTTCCCGCTGCCCATACTGTCCACGTCTGGACAACCAATTCCTGCACCAAACACGTCACCGTCTTTTCTTCTTTTTTGATTCCTCACAGATAATGGCACATATTGCCAAAGCAGCTCGTTGGTTTTTGTTTAGCACTACCATTTCGTGACTCACACCAATACACAATCGTCTATGCACTTTCGGATTCCTTGGTATTTTAACGTTGTATTTCTGGATACAACACTGGAACGTGTGGTGCGTCCTCTGATGTATGGTCCTACAGTGTGAGCAGTCAGGTCGCATACAAGCATCGGTCCGTACAGTGTGAGAACATGAATCGTGAGTCCAACCTTACGAATGATTCGCACAGTTTGAGATGAAGCTGCGTGCAACGATCGAAATAATCGCACAGTGTATGGCTGCCTTTACTCTGTCCCATTGGTTTGGTGACGTCTTACAATGTCACACCTGTTTTTATCAAATCAAGGTCAAGATTCCTTTTTTGTCACAGAGCATACACAACGAAATTTAGATGCACTTTATTGAGACGGTGCTTAGTAAAAACAAATGCAAAATGTATGTATAAATGTAAAATACAAAATATAGCTAGAGTAAATGATAAAAACGGTAAAAAACACACACTGAAAACTATGTTACTGCAGATTCCCTTTTCATTTAATAAGTGAATAAGCAAAAAAAACACTGTCATATATATGTTGTTTTCATTGTCAGTTCATTTGTTAATTACACCCCCAAAATCGAGTTTTGGGGGTATAATGGTTTTACTTCAACTGCTGCCAGACCTGCTACCACCCCGCCACCCCTAGTGGAAGAACCCTATCAATTTCAGCTTTTCTATGAGTATTATAAGTCATCCAAATGGGGGCACTTCAGTTGAAAATCAGTTTTTAGCTTACCGGCCGACAAGCCGTAAGCTATTGTCGTCATGCGGCGTCCATTGTCGTTGTCTGTCGTCCGTTACAAAATTTTCAATCGTCTTCTTCTCCGAAACTACAATTCCCATTGACTTCACACTTGGTATACAGCTTCTATGATGATGTCAACAAAAGTTAGTGAAATTATTTGGATCTGATTTTGGATTTGGTGCCACTTTGAAAAATGTCCCCATTATAAGAGATAGAAGTGGATCTCTGCAATAACTCAGTAAATATAAATGATATCCAGTGTAAATTTCTACAGTCCAGCCCTGATGGGGAGATGACCAAAACATAATGTCCACATGCTGATCAGGATCTTCTTCTGGATCCGGGAACTTACGCAAAATTTAACATGGGCTCTTATGGGGAAAAAAATTCAATCGTCTTTTTCTCCGAAACTCCAGTTCTGATTGACTTCAAACTTGGTATACAGCTTCTGTATGATGATGTCAGCACAAGGTATTGAAATTATTTCGATCCGGATCTGATTCTGGATTTGGTGCGACTTTGAAAAATGTTCCCATTATAATAGATAGGAAGTGGATTGATCCAATAAATCAATATCAATGATATCAAGTTGGAATTTGAATTTTTTACAGATCTGATTGGAATATGACCAAAACATGAGTTATTTCTGTAATATAATAAATACACAGAACTAGGTGATAATAAATGGCATCTGGATACATTTCCCAAAGTTTTTAATTTAGCCGGTAAGCTACAGGGCCATTGGTCCTATTTTTTGGATAAAAATCAAGCAATAATAGGCAGATTGAGATAATATTTGGTTCATATTGACTGACTTACCAGTGTGCATTTTCTCGCTACCATCCAAAGTTCATATGGTGTCATTTTCATTCTTTGTGGGGAAAAATTGGTTCTTTGACCATTATTCTGCCACTGTCATTTGGATGTAGCTCAACTTGAGTTCAAATTGACTGTCTAAGAATTTTTGCGGATAGATTTATAAATAGCAGAGGGTTGGGGGGACTTCAGGTATATACCCTTGCTGTCGCCCCCAGCAGCGTAAGCCTCGTTATTTTCTACCCAAGAGGATGTTCACATGGTCAGTTTACTGTCATTTAGTAAGAGAAAAACTCCAATTTTCACATTTGATTCCTAAATAGCTGTCAATTAATTTAATAGGTAATGTCTAATCGATCAACCCTATAATTCCTGCAGATCTACACCTAAGAGTTGAGATAAAACTGTTGAAACATGGGGTGAAGTGAGTCAGGTCAGGTCACATGACCGTTCACTCATCACAGCAGACATGTGGCGTTTAAAACCCTCACTGTCAAACTGTAAAATCTAATTTCTGCTTCGTTTATTTCAGCAACAAGATAAAATTAACAGAGAAAACATTTTTTACATCTGTGAGATCGGTTTTTAACAAGTGGGAACTGCACTGACTGACTCATGGAACGTTCACGATGAAGGTTTATCAGTCCTTTTTTTTATCTATTGTGTCTAAAAGTATGAGGAGCCTTGAACACAACACACTGTTAGGGTAAAGAAAAGTACGTTCTGTCACATTATTATTTAAGGTAGTGATTAAAGTGTCACTTTTTCGTGCCGTCTGCACTTTCACATGTTAACAGGTAGTTATTTGAGTGGATTAATTCCTCTCCTTATCCTTGTCTGACTCCATCTCCATCCAGAACCAACTCTCTGGATCGTGTCCCTGTGTGTCTTTGCTCTTCGCCTTCTGCACTTTCTCCACCTCTATTAATCTGTATTTATGTAATAGGCTCAAGTTCTTCTACAGACAGACTCACATGTGCAGAACTGTGCAGAACGGGGTTTTACGTAAAGCCCTTTATAAGCTCTGAATGTTCTCAAACCACTCCTAGGTTTTGGTGGTTTTGTAGAACACTATGTCTTCTGACCTGGTTTACTTTAAAAGGCTCATTCGTACTTTCCATGAGAACTTTGGCTGTAGTTTTAACCTTCGATCACTGCAGGTTTTAGAGGGTACCTCACTCTTTGCAAAATAAACAGAAGGTTAGCATTATTTTTATTGAACTTTTTTTTAGTTTGTATGTAGTTTTAATGCCATTTAGAGCAGTTGTTTCTATTCTTTCACTTCATTTTTCCTTCCTTTTTTCCAGTTCAGCTTAAGTAAAACTAAATGTGATGCATAATCATACACATCACAGTTTTGTGGATCCAGAATCATTGCTGCATTCATACATTTGTGAGTCATCATGTTGCGACACTGAGCCAAGCTAGCAGTAAATTAAAAAAAAAAAACTGGAGCTAATTATCAAGCTGGTCTATCTTAACCCTATAACGCCAAACGTATCATATTTGATACATGAGTTTTGAAGTCCTCTACTACATGATCATGATGTGATGTGATATTTTTTTTTGTTGAAAAACCAATTGTATACAATTAGATACATTCAATACATGGATAATTCATCGGGGGGAGGAAGTCATTCACCAGAGGCCTTTCCAGTGACACTACAAGACTGTTTTTAATGAGGAAGGAGGAAGAAATTTTGACAATTTTGAAAAGGAATTACCAATTTGTTAGACATGTTTGTGTTATGTTTTTTTTTTTGTTCAAAAGTAATAATATTTGAGCATTGAGACCCAATGTATCAAATATGATATGAAATTGAAACTCATACATGAAAATTGATGTTTGAAAATATTTTTTGGGTTGTTCAGTAGGACCAATAAAGGTTTCAAAGAACTGGAATTTTCTGTCAATGATTTAATGGTTCAGGCTTTACAGGGTTAATAAATCAACCAACTCAAGCACATTTTCACCTAAAATTACAATTGAAATGATTAAGTTTCGTCCTCGTAGTTGCAGTCACAGCCATAAAGAGGGCGTAGTTGTGTCTGCAGTGGAAAAGCTACATACCTTTGTCAAAACTGAACAAATTCTAATAGAGTTGAGGCAAGTTGAGCTGATGCTGTAACGAGAAACGTCACATAACCTCCTGAGACCCAGCAATGCATCTTCTTTCTGTAGGAGACAAAAGTTTCACAGCTTTAAAAAAATAAATAAATAAATAAAATTCCACAAAACCATAAAACATCTATCTGAAAAAACTGTTGCATCATGCTGTTTCCAATGAATGCACTTAATTAATATATTAAAAAAAAAAAAAAAGAAGAAACTTTTACTTTCCTGGGTCTCAAGAGGATATGATGAATCAGATTTGTCCTGATAAAACACTTTTACATCCTCTAAAGAACTACGTTTATGTCCTAGACTGAAGAAATAGTACAGGTGTTGGTGTGTGTTCTGTAAAATGAAGCACAATGTTCCCACTTTGTACTTTTGTTACCATTCTTTCAGCTGATTTATTGCTCTTGTCAATTATAAGGTCTGTGTTATATTTTGCACCTTAACCTGCTGACTTCTGAGCTCATTAACATAAAATCTATACTATTGATTGATTGATTGATTGATTGATTGATGTATTCATTTCGAACATGAATGTCAAACAGAAGAAAATAAATAAACAAAACACTTAAACATAAGACATATAATACATATTCGAAAAGGAGTGAGAAGAAGTACAACTTATAAACTCCACCCCTTCTCCTTATATAATTAATAACAATAATAACCTTCCTCGTCTAATCATATCTATACACTATGCCATAATATGACTGATACTTACTAGTAAATAATTAGGTTTCTGGCTTTATATTATTATGAACAAATATAATATGATTTACATTAACACATAATAAAATAACACATATATGTAAATACATATTCATACACAGATCTATACACACACACATACACACCTATACATACATTTACACACACTTACCACATACTTGTACATCTTTAGAACACCCAGTGATCCCCAACACCTCCCTCATCCGTGTACCTCTGAAAAATTGTGTCTTTGTACCTCTTTTTAAATTCTTTCATGCTTGGACATTGCTTTAACTCTATATTAAATCTGTTCCACAGTCTCACCCCGCTGACAGAACTATACTAATTATACTAATTATATTAATAGTATAGCAATTATAGTGTGAATAGTGTGAATTTTTCTTCCTTTTACCTATAGGTGTTTTTCTATATGTGTCTATAATAAAGACTGGGGGAATTCATAGCATGGGTATGTTTTACTGCAACCAGTTTGGTAGGTTTTTTTTTTTTTTTTTCTCTAAACAACATCCTATTCTTAATCCTGATTGTGCAGAGTTTTCCCTCCAGTGCAGGCAGACAGGTGCAGCCACCAGAACAGAAGGAAGGTGGAACAATATAACCAGCAATTACAGAAGTTGTAATGAAAGGAGAAGAGAGGTAAATATGGAGAGAATAGGAGTTGGAATAAAGTGTGAATATCTCATAAAACTAATGAAAACGGGTTCACAATAGGCATTTACTTGTCTTTATGAATGTGTCGGTGTGTGTTTGTGCGTCTGTAAAAGCCGACGGTATGAGTCACCGAGGGGATCGTGTTCCTCCAAAAGCCACTCAGCAGATTCTGCGAAGTTTTTCTGGCCACTGTGTGTGTGTGTGTTTTTGTGTGTATGTTAGAGTAGCGTTACCAGTGTGTGCGTGCATCGGTGTTTTAGGTTTATTCTCCGCAGCCTCAGGCCTTGTGTTAACTGTCAGAGCGGAGTAACAAGCTGCAGTTGACCTGATGACGGGGTGGAAGTGGCGGCGTTACAACAAGAAAGTGTATCTGAGGTAGACAACTTAATGTGTACCCATCAGTCTGTGTGTTGCCTCAGGCCGACAAGAGGCCGTTTAGTGTGTATTTGTCTGTAAACGAACAAGGAAAGTAAGAGGAGACGTCAGATTTCAGAGCGGAGTTCGAGTTAAAGGTGGGGTGCGAGATGTTTTCCTAAAGCATTTTTTTACTATATTGCTTAAAATCCCCTTCACAACCCGATTACAACCAATTAATTAAATGCTCTAACACAAAAATAAAAAATTTAGTCACCTGTGGAACGGACAGGGCTGAATAAACACCATCCAATCATTTTGAGTGCCCAGTCGAAATGATTGAACGGTGACATGTCTATCAAGCTCAACTGCCATTTGTCCCTCCCCCCTCTGTGCGTACCCCTCTTCGTGCATGAATCGCGCACTCTCAAAGGCTTGGAACACTTGCACAGGAAATGAAGCCAGAGCTTGGCTTTATTAGCTATTAGGGGTGTTAGAAAATATCAGTTCTGCAATATATCGCGGTATTTCATTTCACAATACTGTATCGATATTAAAAAGTACTGTATCGATATTTTTAGGTATTTATTCAAATGCAGATATGGCGGAGGTTCATTTTTGTTTTTCTTTATTGTTTATGTCTTATTTAATATTATTTAACACTGTTTTATTAAATAATGGTTATTTGAAGCATCCTGAAAGCACTTTTTACTGAGAGGCAGATGTTTGTTCCTTTGTTGGGATCACACAAAAATGATGTTATGATGTTAGTTATGAACTAATAGAATATGAACATTTGAGCAGGATCTTAATCTGTAATGTCTGTAAAGCATAATTTAAGTTTTAACACAGGAACATTTTGTGATATAGAATTAGATCCTGTTGTGATCAAATACAAATGTGTTTACTGTTTGTGCATATTTCTGGTGTAATTCAATTCTTCCAGGAAATAATAATTTTTAAAAAAAGAAAAAAAATATGCCTTTTTAACAGTATCATGATATATCGAGATTAGAGCCTGACCGATTATAGCATTTCACCAATTAATCAACATCGGCCAATATGTAACCGATGTAGCCAATAAATTAACTTTTTTGCTGTGCTGAGATTCTTCGCTCGCTGCTCCTGTGTGTGTGTGTGTGTGTGTGTGTGTGTGTGCGACACGGAGAGTCAGACGAACAGTAAAGCGAGTTAGTTTCACTTTCACTCCTGCTTGGACAATGACGCTATCACTCCCCCCCACCACCGGCAAAAATCGCGGAGTGCTACCACATGCTCTGACATGGATGGACCGCTAAATCCCCTCCCCCCCCCCCCCCCCCGAAAATCACGGACCCCCTGTCTTATGAAGTATTCACCCCCCCACACACACCCATGTCCGTGCACTTCCTGTCTACCTCACAGTTTCATTCTGCAGACAGGCCTGGGTGTTAATAGTGTAGGGGAGACTGGGGACAGTTGTAACACAGGTCAGTTGTAACTCTTGCTGTTGCTCCAATCAGGAACAACCTAGGACTCACCTAATTCACTCTGCACATGCTCAGTTTAGTCCTTAGTCCACATGGGAAGTTGTAGTGCCGTGAGGCAGACACATTAAAATTTGTGAGTGATAACATTATTTTTTGCTCAGTCATATTTTTTGCTCTAATTATTTTTGTGATTGCTTAGTTTGCATTTGAAAGTTGTGTAAATTATCTTTGTGAGATAAACAAAGATTTATGCAACTGTTTATCCACCTGTCCACAATGATCTAATATAAGATTATATCCTGTGTAGATCAGTGTTCTTATTTCATATATCGGCCAATATATCGGTTATCGGCCAATATCAGATATCGGCCGATGTATTGGCTATCGGCTTTTTTTAGCCCCCAAAATCAGTATCGGCATTGGCCCCAAAAATCCCATATCAGTAGGGCTCTAATCGAGATATATCGTATTGTGATCCAAGTATTGTGATTTGTATTGTATTGCCAGATTCTTGCCAATACACACCCCTATTAACTATATTAGGATGGAAAGTTCAACGGCAAACTATTTTGTTACTAACACAAATGACGAGAAAATGTAACGTTAACTCCAACACCTCCTCCAACACAGGGGTGTTGGAGGAGACTGAATGAGGTATTCATGGATCAGAGCTGGAGCAGCATAAGCCAGGCAAATTGTTGCTGTGCAGCGCTCGTGAACCCTCAAGAACAAGCATTGCTCGTGCCAGTACTCAGGAGGTGTGGCTTCTGGGGGACGTCTGAAGAAAGGGGTTTGGACGGGGTTTTTTTTGAGTATTTTCAAAATGTAGCTTGCTCGAACTGTTTTTCTGAGATCTCCTACCCCACCTTTAAGTCTGTGAGTGTAAGCAGCCGATCGAAAAATTACGCAAGTCAGTTTAATCATTATGAAGACTCATGACGATGATGTAACAGGTCTCAAAGGGTTGTCGCATTTCATAGGCGAACGTTTCAACCCCTAACCCTTGAAACAGAGTTGCAAGTGGTAGAGGTTGAAAATAAACAGTGCCAAGCAAGTGCAAGGGCCAAAGGGTAGGGGTAAGGGGTGAATTGGGATTGGGTCTAAATGTGACTAAGCAACACTTCCTCTCCTACAGTTTAATAACGACAAAGAAACTGATCCTTTTGGTCTGGAAAAATGCAACTATCCCCAGCTTGAAGAGGGGCTAAAAAGAGTTAACTAACACACTTTACCAAGAACGGATAAGATATCCTCTGAAAGATAAGTTTTCACTGTGTAATAAGACCTGGAACCCTTTTATATCATATCTTGCAACTATAAATCAGATATAGTAATACATAGTAGTAGTACATATGTAGTTTACCACCACCAGAGGGAGGATGTGAGAGTGAATGAATAATGGATCCACTGTGTGCGCTTTGAGTATGCATTCATAGAAAAGCGCTATATAAATCTAATCCATCATTATTATTATTATTATTATTATTATTATTATTATTATTATTATTATTATTACATACCTAAAAACATAAAATATAGGCTGAAGAGCAAGAGGTCCCCAACCAACTGTTCAAGAGTTCTGATTTGTATTAGTCTATTGCTGTTCTACCTATGTTGTGGCATTTTGTTTTTTATTTTTCAAAGAAACATAATTGGTGTGCTCAAAACTATATTTAGACTTAACCTCCTAAGACCCACTGTCCACATTTGTGAACAAGAGTTTCACAACTTTATACAAAAAAAGAAGAGAAAACAAAGGACATTCCATAAAAATTTTAAAAACTGCATCTGAAAAAACTGTTGCATCTTGACGTTTCCAGTATAGGCACTTATTTAATAAAGATCAAAAACGCTTGTACTTTGCTGACATTTCTTGGGTCTTAGGAGGTTAAATATGTCCAACACTGTATGCAAAAAAATGAGCCCTGCGTATTTAACTGATCCTGTATGTATAATCATTGCTCAGTAAAAAATATTTGGACCAAAAAAAAAAAAAAAGTTTGTTTTCTGTGGGGTTGAGCAACAAGCAATCCCACTCGTCATAATCAATTTAGAGAGAATGGATGTGATAACAGGATTTAAGCCTATAAAGTGAGTTCAGATATAAAAACATAACAGCAGGGGATTATAGAGTTTCACCAAGAGCGTTACGTAAATAGCAGACTTACGGGCATTGGGGTAATTTGAGAAACGCACACACAAATTCTTATTCAAGCACATTACGCATGAATAAAGTTTGTGCCAGTTTTACCAAGTACATAGTTGTGAGTGTGGAGCAGAAACAGAGAGGTGGTCGTAAGCGTTCCTAATGATCGACTCCGTTGTCTTTGAGTCTTTGTGGAAACACACAGTGTGATGCATTGCACAGCATGCACACGCATACACCTCCACCTAACGCACTACATCAACGCTGTGTCCCGCTGTTAAGTGTTCTCCATCAAAAGCATTCCTCAGCTCTCCCCTCTCGCTCCAGACTCACTTCCCTGCCAACAACAACGCTGGGTTGGACTTCGGAGACCCATCTGACTCTAAGACCAGTGGAACGTTAAGGGCATTAAAAGACCAACGTCTTGATCCGATCCAGAAACATAAAGGGCAGTCCCAGCTGTCACACGCTGCCAAAATATGCAGCAAAAAAGGCTAAATTAGCAGGTTATTTTTCAGCACTCGATGATATTAATGCAGTCTGATGCCTATGGTTGGTATGAATGTTTTTCAGCTGCTTTAAGCCTTTATAGGGCACTCATAGAAATACCCTGAAACTGCCCTTTCCTTTCTTTTTACTGTAACTGGATCTTTGTATGTATTGTAACTGGATCTGTGTATTGTGATTGTGCATCCTGAACCTTTTTACAGGGGTTGGACAAAATAATGGAAACACCTTCACCTCAAGATGATAATGCCCCAATCCATGCAGCTAGAACTGTTAAAGAATGGCATGAGGAACATTCTAATGAAGTTGAGCATCTCGTATGGCCGCCACAGTCCCCAGAGCTCAACATTATTGAGCATTTATGGTCAGTTTTAGAGATTCAAGTAAGACGTCGATTTCCACCGCCATCGTCTCTAAAAGAGTTGGAGGGTATTCTAACTGAAGAATGGCTTAAAATTCCTTTGGAAACAATTCACAAGTTGAATGAATCAATACCTCGGAGAATTGAGGCTGTAATTGCCGCAAAAGGCGGACCTACACCATATTAAATTATATTTTGTTGATGTTTTCAGGTGTTTCCATTATTTTGTCCAACCCCTGTATTTTTTAGAGAACCCCAGGAAGACTAGTCGGGCGTTTGGGGATCCTCAATAAAGAATAAACACGAATTCAGAATTTCAACTTTAGTGTGTTATTGGAGGACATAACAAGACTGTATTACTTTTGTGAGGTTTTTTTTTTCAAATTTTTTTATCGTTATATGGGTGGCTATGGCTCAGTTGGTCGAGCGGGTCGTCTAATGACTGAAGGGTCGGCGGTTCGAATCCTGGCTCCAACTGTCCACAAGTCAAAATATCTTTGCGCGAAAATGCTGGCATAGAGATGTTTATGTTTATGCATTTGGCAGACGCTTTTATCCAAAGTGACTTACAGGGGAAAACCACTGAAAAATCAGGGGAAAAATCACTCAATCATTCATTCATTCATTTTCTGAACCCGCTTTATCCTCACTAGGGTCACGGGGGTCGCTTGGAGCCTATCCCAGCTACATAGGGGCGAAGGCGGGGTACACCCTGGACAAGTCACCAGTTCGTCACAGGGCTGAACATATAGAGACAAACAATCACTCTCACATTCACACCTATGGGCAATTTAGATTAACCAGTTAACCTATTAGTGCATGTCTTTCACTCAATCAGTCAAATTTTATTTATATAGCGCCAGATCGCAACAAAAAAGTTATCTCATGACACTTTATATATAGAGTTGGTCAAAACCAGACTCTAAGCCAATTTACAGAAACCCAACAGAATCCTCCAGGAGCAAACACTTGTGACTGGTGACAGTGGCGAGGAAAAATGGCTGCGATGAGATGGCTAAGAGATGGCTGCTGCCTCATACTTTATCACAGCAACAATGGATCAGTTATTTTCTAGATATAGTTATGATGGAGAGGTCAGTGGCCTGGATGTGTGCATCTGTGTTCAGGGAAAAAGTAGAGATTGTAAAATGACGGCGTCTCACCCCATTTTACTCATGTCTGTTATGTCTTTGTGTGATGAAGCTGCACCTGACACATCAAACCCAGGCGTATAAATCAGTGTATGACCTGCAGTAGATGGAGGTCAGAACTGATGCCTTTGGGAGACGGACTGGACTGGACTGGACCGGACCAGCGTTACATACAAATCCACAACATGTAAAGAATACACGTCCACAACTTACACTTAAGGAAACAAGTTTACAACTGAACTACACCTTCATGACAGATTAAAGCTGTGTTTTTCAACTTTGGGGTCGGGACCCCACATGGGGTCATCTGGAATTCAAAGGGGGTCGCCTGAAATTTCTAGTAATTGCTAAAAAAAAAATAATAATAATAACTTATTTATAAAAAAGTATATGGTGAGTTGACAGAGACAATCCCAATACATTAAAGACATGACAAACTGTGAAGCTGAAACTGAAGCACTGTGGTACTGTTTATCTGTCAAATGTTCATTGTGGTCGGTTTCAGATGCTGCAGCTTTTTGATAACATTGGTCAACAACAAATTTATTATTTCAGTTTTTTGAGCTGATTTAGGATCATTTCTGGTGTGCTGAATCCAAAAATCACATTAATTTTGCTCAATCGGGTCAACTTTCTGAACTATGCTACATATTGGCTTTTTAACATTTTTGCTGACATTTATGGGCATTTTCACATCACATGATACAAAATTCTTTCATATTTCTTGCAATAAACGAGTTCTGAAGATTTTACTTTTGCCAATTTCTGATTAATGTTTTTTTTTAATATTACAGGTGAATGAAATGGCTTTGACTAGAAGATCTTGCAAAAATAAGCCTGATGTATTCTGCTACATCTGCGGTGAATACATAATAAATAATAAATACATCTTTTTAGAAAATGATTTTTTTTCTGTTAAAACCTATTTTGGGTGAGAACTATATAAAAAATCAACTGATAAAGTCACAAAAATGTCATCAATTTTGTGAGAAGGTCAAATTTTTCAAAATCAAATGAGCAAAAAAACTTGACCTGACTGAGAAAAACAGATGTCATTTTTGGATTTAGCGGTGCAAAATGGTCCTAATTCAGTTGAAAAAACCTAGACAAGTTGCAAAAAACATTTTTTTTGTAACCCAGTGTTATAGTAGAAAGGATGGCAAAAACCTACTAATCCCTGTGATATGAAGTTTAGTTGGTTCTCCTTTTTAAGATAATTAACCTCTTCAGTTGGATTTACTGAAAAGTGCATTGTAAAGCTGGAGAAATGTCTGTTTTCTTTCGATGTACATGGATATCACAGGACAACGATGGTACAAATGTGTCATAATTTTCTAGAAAAGGATGCACCGTTTTAGATTAAACCACTAAAAGTATGTGAAATGGTTCAAATACACCAGCAAAATGACTGTAAAACATCATATATGTATAACACTGGTCAACAACAAACTTATTGTTTAAGTTTTTTGAGCTGATTTAGGATCATTTTGGTGTGCTGAATCCAAAAATCACATTAATTTTGCTCAATCAGGTCAACTTTCTCAACTATGCTACATATTGGCTTTTTAACATTTTTGCTTACATTTATGGGCATTTTCACATCATATGATACAAAATTCTTTCATATTTCTTGCAATAAACGAGTTCTGAAGATTTTACTTTTGCCAATTTATGATTAATGGTTTTTTTAACATTACAAGTGAATGAAATGGCTTTGACTAGAAGATCTTGCAAAAATAAGCCTGACGTATTCTGTTACATCTGCGATGAATACACCATTGTACCTAACAACTACCTAACTAGAAAATGATTTTTTTTCTCTTAAAACCTATTTTGGGTGAGAACTATATAAAAAATCAACTGATAAAGTCACAAAAATGTCATCAATTTTGTGAGAAGATCAATTTTTTCAAAATCAAATTAGCAAAAAAAACCTGACCTGATTGAGAAAAACATGTCATTTTTGGATTTAGCGGTGCAAAATGGTCCTAATTCAGTTGAAAAAACCTAGACAACTTTGCAAAAAACATTTTTTGTAACCCGATGTAATTAAAAAAACACAAACATGGACCATTTTGAAGTTTTATCTGCAAAATGTGCTTTTCTACTTTTTCTTATGTAAGGTTTTGAAAGGATCTGAATTATTCGTCCATTGCTGAATGATTTTTTTTTTTTTTTCCTAGCTAATGACATTTTAATCGTGGATACAATTCAGCAAATATCAGCAAAACCCTGCCTTTGCTGTGTGTGCAGATGTTATGGGAGTAGCTGTTAAAAGAACAGACTGTATGAACTGATGTGTGCTCTGCTTTACTTGGCTTTCAGACTCCATCCTTCTGCTACCGTCCATGTAGAGGATGTGCACTTCTGAGCTGGAAGCTTCAGTCACTGTGGGAGTAGTGTGTATGTGTGTGTGTGTGCGCATGTGCATATGTGTGTGTGTGCGTGTGTGTGTGTCTGACGTGGGCTGTATTTTCCTGTCATTAGGCTGCAGAAATACCAGACGTGCACGTATAAACGACCCACACACTCCCCGCTGTTGACTTGGAAAGTGAGGGAGGATGTGCGCGTTGTGTGTATATATGTGTGTGTGTGTGTGTCGTGCTCGTGTGCGTCCAGAGACACACAAACAACCTTCAAGGTGCTTTAGATTGCTGTGTGGAGCCAATTACAGGCAAGGGAGCAACATAAACCCTAAATGGACAAAACAGACTGAAGTTTTAAAGTCCTGCAACTCTGAGCTCAGACGAACAAAAGCAGCAACTAAACAGACAGATGCTCAAACACACAGAGCATAAATTAACTATATGTACTGAAAATATTCTATAAATGATGGTCCACAGAGTTGCAACTCAATAAACAAGCTCCCACTTTGTCTCCAGGTGTAATTTACACAGGGAGCTGGTTACCTTTTAGAGAATAAATCTAGATTCTATGATTCCAGCTTCTTAAAGGTAGGGTAGGAGATGTTTTCTTGGAGCTTTTTTTTTTTTTTTTTCACTTTATTTCTTAAAATCCCCTTCACACCCCGACTGCAACTTTTTTTTTAGTTTGTATGTAGTTTTAATGTCGTTTAGAGCAGTTGTTTCTATTCATTCATTTCATATTTCCTTCCTTTTTTCCAGTTAAGCATAAGTAAAACTAAATATGATGCATAACACTGGTCAGCAACAAATTTATTAAGTTTTTTGAGCTGATTTAGGATAATTTTGGTGAACTGAATCCAAAAATCACATTAATTTTGCTCAATCAGGTCAACTTTCTGAACTATGCTACATATTGGCTTTTTAACATTTTTGCTTACATTTATGGGCATTTTCACATCATATGATACAAAATTCTTTCATAATTCTTGCAATAAACGAGTTCTGAAGATTTGACTTTTGCCAATTTAGGATTAATGTTTTTTTTAATATTACAGGTGAATGAAATGGCTTCGACTAGAAGATCTTGCAAAAATAAGCCTGACGTATTCTGCTCCATCTGCGGTGAATACACCATTGTACCTAACAGGAATCAAGTCACAAGTTTCATAAAGTGTGCTTACCAATCTTATTTTGGGTTTAATTATTATTATTAATTATTATTATTATATTTTGTGAGAAGATCAAATTTTTCAAAATCAAATTGGCAAAAAACCTGACCTGATTGAGAAAAACAGATGTCATTTTTGGATTTAGTGGTGCAAATTGGTCGTAATTCAGTAGAAAAAACTTAGACAACTTGCAAAAAACATTTTTTGTAACCCAGTGTAATCATACACATCACAGATTTGTGGATCCAGAATTGTTGCTGCATTAAAGGTAGGGTAGGAGATGTTTTCCTGGAGCATTTTTTACTATATTGCTTAAAATCCCCTTCACACCTTGACTGCAACCAATTAATTAAATGGTCTAGCACAAAAATAAAAAATTTTAGTCACCTGTGGAAGGAACTGGACTGAAAAAACACCATCCAATCGTTTTAACCGACCCATCAAAATGATTGAATGGTGATTAGAGCCCGATCGATATGGGAGTTTTGGGGCCGATGCCGATACTGATACTGGGGGCTAACAAAAGCCGAAATCCAATATATCGGCCGATATCCGATATTGGCCGATAACAGATATATTGGCCGATACATGAAATAAGAACATTGATCTACACAGGATATAATAATCTTATATTAGATCATTGTGGACAGGTGGATAAACAGTTGCATAAATCTGTGTTTATCTCACAAATATAATTTACACAACTTTCAAAAATTGGAGTAAAAAAATATGACTGACCACGCAATTATGTTTTCACTCACAAATTGTGCTTTGGAGAGCTAAAAAATATGGATACAAATAAAAATGAAATCCGAATGAGTGCAATGCAAATGGATTTGCGTAATAATGTGTGGACCAAAGTGCAAGATTTGTTGCGATACTTTGGTCTTTTGCATATATTTTCTTTAGTTATTTATTATAACTGCTTCCACCAAGTGCTACTTCATATATTTTTTGATTAGTTTTTTTCTTATACTTTTTATATTTCTTATTTTAGTCCTTACTTTTAATATTGCTATCCATATCCATAGGTTTACCTGTTACTTTGCTAAGTTTCTGAAAACTTGGATAAAATTAGGATGCAAACCTGCCATGTGTTTACATTTCTATCTTGAAAATATATTTGTTAATGTGACTTTCACCTGGTTAAACACAGGATATTATTATTATTATTATTATTATTATTATTATAAATGCACGTTTTCTACACAAACTGTTCATAATGGCTTCGCTTGAGCAAAAACACATTGACTGAATACATCATGAAGGAGAAGAGTTTTTTTGTTCGCTTCAGTTTCATCCCCAAGAGACAGATTTAAAAAGACATTTCTACGGTCACGGACTGAGGAGGAGGAGGAGGAGGAGGCTGTCTTCATCATAGTGAGAGGAGGAGGAGGAAGAGCAGGAGAGGTTAACTGCTGAATGTGAAGAGGTTCAGTTGGAGGTCCTGCTCTGAGGTGAAACCTCAGGGGAAAAGACCGAGTAGAGAAGAGGAACAGGGGAGATGAAGTAAAACAGAGCGAAGCAGAGGAAATAGTGATGACAGGGAACGGAGGATGCAACCAAACGGAGGGAAATGATTCTGGGAAATGGGTTATTTTTCTACATATATATCTGTCTTTGGTTATAATAAGATATTCCATCTACTACTTAGCTGGTAACAACCTGAGACACTGGCGCGTATAATATCTCAGAAGATGAACTAGATGGTTTTCCTCCTTAAAAAGATATGTTTTAGGCATTAGAGTTTTTGGCTTTTTTTAAATAAATTTTAATATCAAGATTTCAAAAACGTATTTATTCAGTTATGTTGCTTGTCGCAATGTTGTGACTTCGGCACTTAAAGGTTTCATGTTCTCTCTGTTATACGCTAAATAGATAAATACTGACTGCACTTAATGTATTTATCGCACTTTAATTGTTTAGTTTAGTTTATTTGAAAGGGGACAATGCAATTTCATCGAACACATGGTTACACATGGTTAAAAAAAGCCAGAATTAGCCAGAAGGCTAGTTTTCATCTGTTTTTTTAATTGTAATTGTATTTTAATTGCATTTTAAAATTGTATTTTATTTGTATTTTTAATTGCTTTTTAATTGTATCTTACATTGTAAAGCACTTTGTGACTCCCTGTCTGTGAAAAGTGCTCTATAAATAAAACTTACTTACTTAAATTTGAAAAAAAAAAGTTATTACATTCTAGTTTTGTAGTAAGGTCATGTGACTTCATTATGTCTTCGTTGGAAAATTGAGACACAGGGTGCTTAGAGGAGACGAAAAATAATTTACAAAAAAATCATAATCGACAATAAAAAAGGTTAAAAAAAAAAAAAAAAAAAAGATTGAGGCCTTGGGTTCAGCTACAGGTAATTAATTTAGTTCAACAATTGAACACCTCCATTGCACTTGGATTTCATTGTAAGTATTTTTGTGGCTCCTTGGAGTCGAAAACACCTTCCTGAAGGAAACTGAGAATTCAAACTGGGAATTCAGTGGATGAGACAGATCACTAGTTAGCCTATATCAACTGTTTTCATCTTGATACACATCAGATACTTGTCACTGAACTGCATCTGTGACGTTTTAAAGCTTAGAACTGACGAACCACAAGACCAAAATGAATCAATAACACCTCATTTAAAAGGTAATAACCTCTAATTAATCTCCCTTTGTACCTGAAATACATAGACTAGTCCCATTAACTTTGATTATCATTCATGCGATTCTTCCACTATTTATAGTTTTGTGCTCAGGAATACTGTAAAATAAACTAAGCAACTCAATTTCAGAGAATTTAAGGTTTCCAACAAGGCATATCCTGTCTATAATGACAAAACTAATGTATTTAATTAATGTATTTAACCCTTTCACTACAGTGGACATTTATTCTCCAGCTGTTCTCTTGTACAGTCATGGATTTTGTTGTTTTAGTTTCACATCAGCCAACACAGCGGACACTTATGCACCATCCCATACACTGACATTGAAAACATTACTGTAACTTTGCTGTTCTTGATAAACCTGATCTAGCATGTTCGTGTTCAAAATCAGTTCCTGTTATTGTTATTAGACTGTAATTAACAACAAAAGTTTTTTTGTTTTTTTTTTGGCATATTATGTCCATGAAGTGAGTAATGACTAGTATTAGAGCACACTACAAACAAAAAGTTAAGTATATTTCTTTTCTTTTTTGTCTTTTTTTTTTTTGTCATTTTTGCCATTTGTAAATAAAACTATGTCTGGTCATTAAAAAAAAAAAAAAGTGTTTCAATTCAGTTCACACACAAAAAAGTAAAAAGCGTTGTGCAAGAATCCCAACTGAAAAAAATTGGCCAAAAATTTTAAATATCCATAACTTTTTGTTTGTAGTGTATGTTAGAATGTGAGAAAACATCAAATTTGCAGCATTTAATGTTTTTATTTCATAGTTTTCAAACAGTATGTCAGTAAATACAGGGTGGGGAAGCAAAATTTACAATATTTTGAGGCAGGGATTGAAAGACAGTGTATGACCAATTAGTTTATTGAAAGTCATGAGAATTTATTTGCCACAAGAACATGTACATAATAGAAAATGTTTGTATTCTATGTGTCCTCCTTCTTTCTCAATAACTGCCTTCACACGCTTCCTGAAACTTGCGCGTGTTCCTCAAATATTGGGGTGACAACTTCTCCCATTCTTCTTTAATAGTATCTTCCAGACTTTCTGGTAATAGTTTTGCTCATAGTCATTCTCTTCTTTCCATTATAAACAGTCTTTATGGACACTCCAACTATTTTTGAAATCTCCTTTGGTGTGACGAGTGCATTCAGCAAATCATACACTCTTTGACGTTTGCTTTCCTGATTACTCATATGGGCAAAAGTTTCTGAAAAGGTATGGATAATAGTGTTAGGTATGATTATGACATCAATATATGTTTGGTGTCAAAACAATTGACGTAGTGTCTGCTGAGAAAAAACAACTAAATGTTCATTGTAAATTTTGCTTCCCCACCCTGTACATGTTTCTTTGCTTAAAAAAATTAAACACATGGTGTTCAGCATGGTGGACATTTTTGCAACTCCATGAAAAATAGCTTCATAAAAAAAAAAAAAAAAAAAAAAAAAAAAAATTAATCGCATTGTTTTTTTAATGCCCAAAGAGGAATAAAGAAAAAAATCTTGATAAATGTTCTCATAATTCATGCATGAAAGGGTTAATACTAAATGGTGACTGGAGTGTTGGTCACCTGGTGGAAATGGAGACGTTAATGGGTTATGATAAAAAAGTATCTGATTTTGTTATCTCTTCTTAAACTGATAAACCTGTAGCTTCTTTCTCTTAAGGCGATTTTTGCCGTTCAGGAGGTGGTAGAAAGAGGAAAACAAGGAAAGTTCAAGTGGGAGATTTCTTTCTATTCAATGAGGGGGAAAAAAGAAGAAAATAGAGACACAAGAAGGGATTTGTAGCAAAGGAATGCAAGGAAGAAAAGTGGGAAAGTGGATGAGAAAATGAGACAGGAATGAGAGGAAAGTGAGAATGCTTTAATACTTATACAGTAGAAGGATATGACCTGGAAAAAAAAGGAGGAAATGGTAGCAGAGACCAAGAAAAATGAGTAAGACTGAGCTGTCGGAGCCCTGATGAGAAAGCCATGCAGCTGAATGAACACATTCCCTCTGATGGGAGGAGGGAGGAGGAGGGAGGAGGAGGGAGGAGGAGGGAGGAGGAGGAGGAGGCTCCCGTGAATACCTCTGTGTGACTAATGTCTTTTTCACACATTTCCCCTCCGTCCATCCATCATTGCATCCACCTCCTGCTTTCTTGTTAAAACAAAAGCCCGTCGTGATAGCAAATAGTCCGAAGCTACTGTAACTGTTCGGTTTTTTTTTTTATATTGCGTTGTAACCTCTTAAGCTGTGTTTATACTGCACTCCTTCAGCCCATTCATCTCCCTGATTACAGCTGCAGGAGGAGTAATAACTGATGTCTTTTATTGTGGTGAACGTTTGCAGCTGGACAGTGTCGGACGCTAATGTGACATGTTTTTTATTATTAGTCTGGGATCGTAGAAGGGTTAAGGTCAGTTAAGGCCCTGGGTTGGAAGTTTTTTGGGGTGTTTATTGTTATCTCCTGTAGCTTTACCACTTTTTGCACATAGATAAAATCCAAAATTATGTAAAAAAACGAAGATTTGATTGAAAACCGTAAAAGTTGGTCACCTCACCCGTGCACCAAGCAGACCCTGACTGGCCTGCCTGAGGTCACTGGCAAATTAAAAGTTAATGCAAATATACGGAAAAAATGATTAGACCACCCTTGTTTTCTTCAATTTCTTGTTGGATTTGCATTTTAGTTGCATAGGAATGTAATTTCTGTGCGTTTTGGTTGCAATGCATGAATGAAATTGGGTTCATTGAATTTATTCTGTTGATAAAGCACATTTTCAGTGTTTAAGTTCAAAACTACATGAGATACTACAGATAGATAATGGAGACACGACATTAGAATGAAGTAATATGAAGGATACGAATACTCCAGCAAGCCAGTTAAGCTTTGAACATACAGTGGTGGAAAAAAATTACACTGGTCAACAACAAATTTATTATTTCAGTTTTTTGAGCTGATTTAGGATAATTTTGGTGTGCTGAATCCAAAAATCACATTAATTTTGCTCAATCAGGTCAACTTTCTGAACTATGCTACATATTGGCTTTTTAACATATTTGCTTACATTTATGGGCATTTTCACATCATATGATACAAAATTCTTTCATATTTCTTGCAATAAACGAGTTCTGAAGATTGTACTTTTGCCAATTTAGGATTAATGTTTTTTTTTAATATTACAGGTGAATGAAATGGCTTCGACTAGAAGATCTTGCAAAAATAAGCCTGACGTATTCTGCTCCATCTGCGGTGAATACACCATTGTACCTAACAGGAATCAAGTCACAAGTTTCATAAAGTGTGCTTACCAATCTTATTTTGGGATTAATTATTATATTTTGTGAGAAGATCAAATTTTTCCAAATCAAATTAGCAAAAAAAACCTGACCTGATTGAGAAAAACAGATGTCATTTTTGGATTTAGTGGTGCAAAATGGTCCTAATTCAGTTGAAAAAACCTAGACAACTTGCAAAAAACATTTTTTTGTAACCCAGTGTTATTAGACCACCCTTTGTTTTCATCAATTTCTTGTTAATTTTAATGCCTGGTACAACTGAAGGTACATTTGTTTGGACAAATATAATAATAACTCATAGTGGTTTAATTTCAGAGCTGATCTCTCTCCATTTTCCATGTTTTCTTGATAATAACCAAAATCACTTCAGTTCTTACATCAGTATCTATGGCATTGTACTGACAAAAACAGTGCTTTTAGACATTCCATGTTTTCTTTTCTGTTTTAGTCACATGATACACACAGGAGTTAGTACTGGATTGCATAACCAATGTTTTTGATGACTTTTGATGGTCTAATAATTTTTTCTTGTACTTTATATCATTCTAACAGACGGAACTAATTCAACGTTACTGCTTTTATTTTGAAGGACCTGCTAAATTAATGGGTTTTTTTGCACCTACTTTCTGTACTTAGCTTGAGGTTTATGCACCGATTGGTTTGTTGGTCAGCTAACACAAAAAAACGAAAGACCGTGCAAAATTCAGACTTGCACGTTCTTGAAGATTCTGCTCATTTAAATGTTATTTTGTTTTTGACTTATTTTGCTTTTTTTTTTTAATTTAGTTTCTTTGCGTGTTCGAAATAAATAAATAAATTGATTCAGAGTTTTTAACAAGACAGACTTCTAAGTATTTCTTCACTGAAGTTGGAGGTAAAGAAGAAAAAAAAAGAACTGAAATATAAAAAAAACCCAAGCTGGATGCATTCATTTTTTTTTTTTTTTATCTAAAGCTAATGTGGAGCAGGTTTTGCACATTTTCAAAATTTTTTTTTTTTTTTTTTTTTTTTTGTGAATATTCATTAAATAGTTGTATTCTGTGCTCCACATCTTCACTGTATTATTTAATTTACTGTTTTTATACAGATGTATATGGAGCAGAGCTGCAGGTGTATTGAACCGGCCCTTAACTGTCAGAGTTTCTCATGTGGCCCATAAGAAAGTTATTTTTATTTATTTATTTTTTGTTTTATTTCGAACATGCAAAGAAAATAAGACAAAACAAAGCAAATTAAGACACAAACAAAATAACATTTAAATGGGCAGAATCTATCTTCAAGCACATACAAGTCTGAATTTTGCATGGTCGAAAAGGAGTAGGACGAAGTATAAACTTATTTAATCCTACCTCTCGGTGTTTTTACACCTTTATCATTAACTTTATACAACAGTCAGCCTATACTATTTCCCTAATTTTAGCATCGAACCACAACAATCCATAATGCAGTAACTGAATTATCCACAACAGTATGTTCCTGTCAGTACAGTCATACAAACAGACTCAACAAATCAAACATTCTCTTCAATAATTACAGCAGATTTATCCGTACAACATCATTCATAAACAAACAAGCCTCATTCTCATTATTAAATACTGTACCTCTCAAGAATCAATTCTTTATATCTTTTTTAAAACTGTATTATGTTTGATATTTGTTTTTATCTCCACACACAATTTGTTCCACAGTTTTACTCCACAAATGGTGATACAGAAACTTTTTAATGTAGTGCATACTTTATGAATCTTTAAATTTAATTTTCCCCGTAAATCATAGCCTCCCTCTCTTTCACAAAACATTTCTTGAATATTGCCCGGTAGTAAATTGTTCTTTGCTTTATATATTATTGAATAGTTAATTGCCCCCCTCTGTTCTAGAGCTAAAATAGCCCCTAAACTCTGAAAATCCTGCCAAATGTGCAGCTTTTCAGATCAGAAAAACTCCTTTGCAGAAAATCTCCTCCATGTTAAAGCAGTAGGATCTGGAACCAGGCGGAGCTGAATGTCACTGATAAGCATCCGACAAAAAGGGGCCGTAATTTCAACACAAACGTTTATATATGAAGTGGTGTTTGCATTTGTTCCCTTTGCTTTCTTTATCTTTATCCAGTTGTTTAAATGTAGTGAGATAACAACCACCGTTTGTCCTTGTTTTCATTTTTCTTAGGACGTGACCTGAAAGGGGTTGTTTTTTTTTTATACATTTACATACAATGGCCTTTTGTGTTCAGTGCTGAATAAGTACTTTGAAAGATTATTTTCAATCAAGATCTTTTTATTAAAGTTTTCTCAGAATAATACAAGTGCAGTGCTGAATGGTCATCAAAGAAATCCCAAGAAAGCATAGGTGTAAATTAAACGCAACTAGCACCATAGAAAAACAATTTTAAAAAAAACAACAACACACAAACAAACAAAAAAACAAAAAAATATGCCTCAAAATATTGTAAATTTTGCTTCCCCACCCTGTAAATTAAATGCAACTAGCACCATAGAAAAACAAAAAACAAAAAAAAAAAAAAAAAAAAAGCAAAGCAGAGCAAACAACAAACTACATAAAATAATCCCTCCTCAGTCATTGCCAGTGCACTAGAAATAATAATAAGGGGCCACTATCATGACAAGAACCTACGCTAGGAGCGAGTATGGAGTAAGCAGCTTTATTAAACTGCACTTAAAAGTCAAGCATTTACAGGGTCTGGAATGTTTTTAGGAAGGGACCCCACACTTTCTGGAATTTCCCATTTGATTGCTGGAGTGAATATCTAATTTTCTCCAGTTTTAAGCAGAACATAATGTCTTCTAACCACTGTGCATGAGTGGGGGGGAGCATCCCTCCATCTCAACATCCTGTCCTGAAAGATTATTTTGACTTATTTTTACTCGTTACTTGCTTAATTTACTTTTCTTCTTCTTCTTCTCTTGCATTTATTGCATCCCTACGCTTTTTCTCGCTTAAAGTTTTATTAAATTTTCACAAAACATCTTGGAGCAGACAAATACAACAATATAACCATTTGTCTGGAATTCAGGTAATACATTTTGGTGTTGTATATATTTCCAATTAAACAGTCACTAGACACTTTTCCATTGAACCTCAAATTGCGCAAATATAACTTGCGCATAAAAATTTACTTAATGGAAAAACAGCAATTTTGCCCAAAGTCTCATTTTTGTGCTGGCAAGAGGTGGTTTTTCAGGTGTAGCACAATTGATATATCACGCAAAACTTCAATGGAAAGACCTTTTTCCGCAACTAGAGCCACGTAAATAACCACAAAAACAGATGTTGACGGACGTTACAACAAGCGAAGGCAAGGCAAGTTTATTTGTATAGCACATTTCAGCAACAAGGCAATTCAAGGTGCTTCACACAGGACATTGAAATAAAAAAGAAACACATTTAAAACATTATAAAAGAAACATGTAAAAGGTGATTAAACAGCAAGTAAGAAAACAACACATAAAATCCAAAAAAACAAACAAAAAAAGAACACACTTTAAAGTAAGAGTTGCAGTGCAGAGTTTCAAAAGAGAATATAAAATTTAAAAAGTCAAAAGCCTTTTAGTCAAAGGCAGCAGTGAACAGGTGAGTCTTTAACCTGGACTTAAAAGAACTCAGACTCTCAGCAGACCTGATATTTTTTGGTAGTTTGTTCCAGATATACGGAGCATAGAAACTGAAGCGAAGAAGAAGGGTTTTAAAAGAAACATGTTGCAGTATGTGTGGACACACCAGGAAACTGAATAATTTTTAAAATTTTGTACGGGATAGAGGGGTAATATATAATAATAATGAATATATCTGTATATCAACATGATATTTACGTTCGTTGCCATATTTATGGAATGACTTCTCGTGTCATCTTGTGATAATAAATAAATCAAAAAACCAAAAAATTTAATGGAAAAACCAACATTACGCACTTCTGTTTTTTTTTTTTACGTCTAGTAAATATCAGTAAAGTTTTGCACAGATGTCCAATGGAAAAGCGACTTATGTCAACAGTCATAAATATCCTGCTTTTCTCAGTTTTTGTTGAAAGTATCTTTGGTTCTCAACATACAAGTCAACTTTTTTGCAACAAAAGTACAAAACAAACACTTTTCAGCCTCTGATCTGGTTTTGGGGTGTCCACATTAAACCAGCTCCATACTAACTCCATATAAAACCTTCGTCGAATAAAGCTCACATCGATACTTTTCCCATGCATATATTTTATAGGAGGTGAGACATTTGTGATTTAGATCGTGGATTATGATTCTACCACAAAAGATATATGGTCATCTCAGCACGATTCACCAAGAAGACCGCTTTTTTTCCCCCTTTCTTCACCGTGAAAACAAAGAAAGCCACATTTGGACTGTGATTTAATAGCATGACATTTATGTTGTGATTTATTTGCACCATTATATTGCGATACTTCTCAATAACACATGCTTCAGTATCACATGACCTATAGAGGAGAGCATAGGTGTCAAACATGCGGCCCGGGGGCCAAAACCGGCCTCTTCCCTGCCCTCATCATCACCACTCACTTATCCTCAACCGCCTCCATGAGTCTCCCCCTACTCCCCCCTTCTCCCCCTCTCCCCCAGTCCCTATCTCTATCGCTCTCTCTTTTTCCCCTTCTCTACCCTCTCTCTTTAACCCCAACTGGTCAAGGCAGACGGCCATCCTCCAGGAGTCTGGGTCTGCTCGAGGTTTCTGCCTGTTAAAGGGAAGTTTTTCCTCGCCACTGTCACCAGTCACAAGTGTTTGCTCCTGGAGGATTCTGTTGGGTTTCTGTAGAATTGACTTAGAGTCTGGTTTTGACCAACTCGATATATAAAATGTCAAGAGATAACTTTCTTGTGATCTGGCGCTATATAAATAAAATTTGATTGATTGAGTGATTTAATTGGTTTTCCCCTGTAAGTCGCTTTGGAAAAAAGCGTCTGCCAAATGCGTAAACATAAACATAAACATAAACAAAACCGGCCCGCCAAAGGTTCCAATCTGGCCCGCGGGATGAATTTGCAAAGTGAGAAGATATTAACAGTCAAGGGTGTCGAACTGGAAAATAATACCATAATAACCTAGAAATAACAACTCCAAATTGTCTTCTTGGTTTCATGAGAAAAAAATATGACATCAGGCCTATAAATAACGGCAACACCAATGTTTTCTCTTTGATTTACTGAAAAGAACATTAAATTTTGATATCCTTTAATAATAAAACATCAATAACCTGAACAAATATGAACAACCTGAAATGTCTAAAGAAAAATAAGTGCAATTTTAACAATATTCTGCCTGTTTTGTGTCTCGGTAGATCTGATCTGTCATGCACATGTATTAATCATAAGTTGAGGCATAATATTGATCAGATTTTTCTTATTATTTCTTCAAAAATTTCAGTTTTTTCAGGTTATTGATATCTTTTTTGTTTGGATAGTTTGTAAAATGTAAATGTTTTCATAATTTTATGTTATTTTTTGCATATAAAAAATTTGCAGTTGTCATTATTTATAGGTTATTATGTTATTATTTCACTGGTCTGGCCCACTGGAGATCAAATTGAGTTGAATGTGGCCCCTGAAAGAAAATGAGTTTGACACCCCCGGAGTAGAGGCTTTGAAACATGTCAGAAGGTGAATTGATCATACAGTCGCGGAAAAAATTATTAGACCATCAAACATCGTCAAAAACAATGGTTATGCAATCAAGTACTAACTCCTGTGTGTATCATGTGACTAAAACCGACAGACAAGAAAACATGAAATGTCTAAAAGCACTGTTTTTGTCAGTACAATGCCATAGATATTGATGTAAGAACTGAAGTGATTTTGGTTATTATCAAGAAAACATGGAAAATGGATAGATATCAGCTCTGACATTCAACTACTATGAGCTATTTTTGTTGTTATCATTATATTTGTCCCAACAAATGGACCTTTAGTTGTACCAGGCATTAAAATGAACAAGAAACTGGAGAAAACAAGAATGGTCTAATCATTTTTTTTCACAACTATATTTATCTGTTTAGACTCAATATCTGTGATGTTTTTCGTCTTCTTTCGCTGCTGAAGTGTATCGTCTGCTTCGTGTGTGTTTTATCTGTCCATGACCTTAGTCTAATGAACCCCTGATGAGGACGTTTTGTTCCCCTCATGGTGGGATGAGAAGTATTTTGCCAGCGGTGTATGAGGAAGGTGTTTTATCCCAAAAAAGGAGGAATGAGAAACCAGACAGTCGTACACTATCGTCTGAACTGAACCTCTCCTGCTTTCCATCTTTCATCCCCTTAGATTTACTCCCTTAACCCTTAATAGGTAACCTGGGGTCCCAGCAGACCCCACATTTTTAATTTTTAATTTTTTCACGCAGTAAAGGAGAATTGTACTTCACGCAGTAAAGGAGAATTTATTTGGAAAATAAAGCACAATTTTGTTATATTTTTTTCGTTTCATTGCTGTCCTTTCATACTATAAGCAATAAAGTATTCTAACTGATTAAAAAATAACATTTTTAGATGGTTACCTGTTAAGGGTTAAAGCCTACCCCTCCTTACTCCTTTCAATCCCTCATCCCCTCCTCTCCTGGTGCTTGTGCAGGTCTTGAAAGTCTTAAAAAGTATGGAATTTTGAAACACTATTTTCCCGACCTTGAAAAATCTGGAATTTTGTGTGAAAGTCTTAATAAAGTATAGAAAAAAGTATAAGAGTTTAGAAACTATTTTTCATGCCAATGTATCATTTGAATTTTTGACAATGTACTTGGGGGTGGGAATGAATGTTCAAACTGAAGTAGACAAATACCTAATGAGAATATTACTGGTCGGAGGGAACATTGGATGAGTGGTATAAAATTATATATGATGTTTATTTTATGGAAAGACTAGCATTCTTATTAAAAATGCAAATGGAAAAGTTTTTGAGACTGTGGGCTAAATGGATTAGATACATTTGACCACAGGTGTCAAACATAAGGCCCGGGGGCCAAATCTGGCCCGCCAAAGGGTCCAATCCGGCCCGCAAGGATGGATTACACTGAAGATTTTAATTCAGGTTCCACATACAGAACAACTGATCTTAATTGGGTCAGACCACTAAAATATTATCATAATAACTTATAAATGATGTAAACTGTAGTGTAAAAAAGTATAATCACATTACATAATTACATGAAAATGTTTATATTAACAAACTATCTTACAAAAAATATGAATAACCTGAAATGTCTTCAGAGAAGTACATGCAATTTTACCAATATTTTGCCAGTTATTAAATGTTTTGTGTATTTGTAATTGTAATGTAAGTTGTAATGTACATGTGTAAATGATAAACTGATAAACTGAGGCAGAATATTGTTCAAATTGCACTTGTTTTCTTTAAGACATTTCAGGTTGTTCATGTTATTCAGATTTTTAAGGAAACGTTGTAGATGTAAACATTATCATAGTGTAATTTTACTTTTCACTGTTGTTATTTTACTGGTCCGGCTAACTTGAGATCATATAGGGCTGAATGTGGAACTGAACTAAAATGAGTTTGACACCCCTGTCTTAAGTGAAATAAATGCAATTTTACCAATATTCTGCCTTTTACTAAATGTTTTGTTTATTTGTAATTGTCATGTAAGTTCTAATGCATTTGTGTAAATGATAAACTGATAAACTGAGGCAGAATATTGTTCAAATTGCACTTGTTGTTCATGTTATTCAGATTTTTAAGGAAACGTTGTAGATGTAAACATTATCATAATGTAATTTTACTTTTTTCATTGTTCTTATTTTACTGTTCTGGCCCTCTCCAGATCATATTGGGGTGAATTTGGCCCCTGAACTAAAATGAGTTTGACACCCCTGCATTAGACCCAGGAGACCAGATTTGCTATAACTTAGTGAAATATCCTGTGGATTGTATTGTGTATGGATCTTTAAGGATGGATGAGTGGAAATGACAGCCATTGTTCAACTGTTCAGTAGTATATAAACCTGTTTAAAATATGGTGGAAAATGTAAGGGAGAGCAGAGGATGGAAGATCATCACTGTTGAAACATGTCTTGTGTTTTTTTTTTTCTAATGTGTATCACAGAGATCTTGTAAAATGCTGGACTATGTAAGACCTCCCTGATAAAAATAAAATTATAAAAAAAAAAAAAAAGTATAGAAAAAACTCACTCTCATAGTTGAATTTTAGGTTAAAGGTGCACTGGGGCACCATACGGGGGAGTAAACGTGACAAATTCATGGGGCCCATATAGAGTGGGGGGGGGGTCCAGTGGATGCAAGTTGTGAAAATTTCATGTAAGATCCACCGTATAATAGAGGCATAGAAGCCGGGAGTTGGATGTTGAAAGTATGTTAAGTTTCACTTTCACTTCACATCAGCGTTAGTTATGTCATGGACGGCACCCCCACGTATAAAACTGCTGCTCTTACCCTGCATACACATCACCCACCCCACCCCGCTCCAAAAAATCAACAAGATATTGAATTTTATAAAGGGCCCACATCGTTTAGCTTTCACGGGGCCCACAATTGGTTGCGGCGCCCCAGAAGGCACATAATCTTGTAATATATGAAATACATGAGGAAAGTAGTATATAAAAAAACTTGATTTAATTTCACTAAATGGTCGTTACTGGAATGATTCTAGTGAAACTTGTTTGTGTGATATTCATAGACTTTTGTGATTTTTATATGTTTTGAAAATATTTGTCAGTAAAACATGTACTACAAATAATGCATTTTTTCATTCATACATTTATTAACCCATAAAGACCCAGTGCTAGTTTTATGGCACTTCCCAAATGGATTTTCTCCATATTTAACCGTTCCCAAGTGATTTATCGCCATTTATTGTAATATTATAATATTATCTTCATTATTTGGCTTTTTTTTAAAAGCGAAAATCAGGTATTTTCCTATATTTAATATAATAATCACATAGAAGTTCATTAAAGCTCGCATTAAAGTTGAGGGTTATTATATCAGAAACAGAGAAAACTGAAGAAAAAAGTGACTCTTTTAGCAAAATCTATCTGATCCAACTCCATGGGTTTTACTGGTGAATCAATGTTGTAGAAGATGACGGTGTTTCCATGGTAACTACGGAGCCCCTGAACGTCCAAATGGGTCATATCTGATGACCATGAACAGATGAATAACTGCATTTTACACCAATTATTTACATGTATTGATAGGATTAGTGGATCAACAGGTATTAAAGATTTCACATCAGTAGTTGTTTTTGGTCGCCAGTGGATGTTTGGGTCTTTATGGATTAAAATGAACTTTTCTACTACACACATCAAGTACAACATCAACTAAAAAAGTAGGAACACAAGTATAAAAGTACATAAAGTCAAGGTCTTAGGTAAAAAAAATAGTGGTTTTGAGAAAAAGTCTCAAAAAAGTCTGGAATTTTTATCTGGATAAAGCGTGAACACCCTGTCCTCTCCTTCCTCCTCCATCCTTGCGTCCTATCCTTCTCCTCTTCGTCTTCATCTCCATTTCTTCTCTCCTTCACACCCCCTTCTCCACATCACTCTCCAGTTTCCTCCCACCTTTCCCAGTCAATCAGGCGGCTTTCCCTCCATCTGTTTTTCTAGTGTGAGGTTTCACAGTAGACCGGCTACCGAGCGGCTGAGGTCACGCCTGATTTTACATCTCGACATGACGCCTCAGTCGATGTCATTCGTTTAGATCAGCCATAATGGACTTTATCTGAGCTAATAATCCCTGTATGATTTTTCACATTTGGTGCGAGGACGTCGGTCCAAGTAAGACGTGTTACTGAAAAGCTGAAGATGTCAGGAGGGTAGGTTTTACAAGAGGTCAACTCAACTTTGATCCTGACTTCCTCTGAAACGCCTCCATCTCTCAACACGCCTGTTATCATGAGATGAGGTGACTAACACTTTGTGAAACTGCGCTGTTTCTCAGTGCATTAATCTGATTTAAGGCCTGTTTTAGGAGCTTTTAAGGCAGAGTTTTTCCCTCTTAGTGCAGCTTGACTAGTTTCCCCAGCAGCAGTGATTAATAAGAGATGCAGTCTGTCCCAATAATGGACCCTTAGATGATGATTAATTGTCATGTAAACTATAACAACTGCCTTCTACGGTTCATTTTCTGCTGAACAATAGTTAGTTTATCTGTACACAGTAAAAAACACAGTGTCCATTTAACTCTTAGAGAGTTGAATTTACATTTGGTCAAATTTTTTGGTCAAAATTAGAGTAAAATTTATTCTATGGCCAGTGTCAATTTTTTTTTTTCCACAATGTTTTTATTGGTATTTAAGATTTATAATGAAAGGTAAACAAAGTAAATAATAATATACATAAAGAACAATCAAAACAACACAAACACTCATACACACACCCATTCACACCAAGTAAACTTGCACCAAATTATATATATATATATATATATATATATATATATGAACATGGATACGTATATGTAGAAATGAAATTAAAATACAGCAGTCATGACAATAAAAAATAAAACAGTGATAATTTGGATGACATGTTCCTATCTTCCTGATACTATAATGTTCATTTCAGATTCCCATAATGGTACAAATTACTCCAGTTTTTCTTTGGTATTGTAAGTCAGTCTTTCCTGTCCGATGCACTCTGATAGTTCTTTTATCCATTACTTTATAGGAGTTTCGATGTTCTTCCAGTTTAAAGTGATAGCTCTCCTGGCATGCAACAATCCAAAGTCCAAGACTTTAGTTTCAAATTTTCAGAGTTAATTCTACTCAGTTCAGTGTCAAAATTAACAAAAAGTTGTGTAAAAATATTTAACACTGTGGTGTTTTCAGACTGTTAAGAGTAATATGATTACACTTTATAGAGTTATTTTTACTCCAGATTTAGTTTAAAAATGACTGTAATGTTTTAATATTTATTTCTCTGCAGTGTTATTTTCTTCATCAGTTTGCACCCTGCGCTAATATTGAAACAATGTAGAATTGCAGGGGTCTCCAAGGATGGGGGCTGTTAAGGGTCTAAGTTTGCTCTACAGCACAGGTGTCAAACATGTGGCCCGGGGGCCAAATCCAGCCCGCCAATGTTTCCAACTCGGCCCGCGGGATGAATTTGAGAAAAATTGCAAAAAATTACACTGAAGATATTAACAATCAATGGTGTCGAAATCATTTTAATTCAGGTTCCACATACAGACACATACAGTCCAATTAGATTTCAAGTGGGTCAGAACCAGTAAAATATATAATATAAATAATGACAACCCCAAATTTTCTCTTTGTTTTTTTGGTGTAAAAAAGTAAAATTACATGAAAATGTTTACATTACCAAACTATACTTTTACAAAAAATGTGAATAAACTGAACAAATATGAACAAACAGAAACGTCTTAAGAAAAGTAAATGGAATTTTACCAATATTCTGCCTGTTACTAAATGTTTTGTGCGATTGTAACGCACTTGTGTAAATGATAAACTGATAAACCGAGGCATAATATTGTTAAAATTGCACTTGTTTTTCTTAAGACATTTCAAGTTGTTCATGTTATTCAGATTTTTAAGGAAACTTTGTAGATGTAAACCTGATCATAATGTAATTTTACTTTTTTCATTGTTATCATTTTACTGGTTTGGCCCACTTGAGATCCAATTGGGCTGAATGTGGCCCCTGAACTATAATGAGTTTGACATCCCTGCTCTACAGGTTCCAGTCACCCCAGGACATGCTTTTACTTTGAAAGAGCAAAGTCCTCCCCACACGCGACAATCAGGTTCGTCATTGTTCTGCCTACAGGTTTGACTAATGGTGTCACATTAATAAAAATAAACATAAAAAGGCCAACAAACATTGTAAAACAGATACATTAACCTAAATAAGCATTAACACAAACCCCTCCTTGAACCCCTGCACATAAAATAGAACACAGTGAGTAAAATGTCCAGAACCCACAATGCAGTGCGGCAGACTGGCACTAATATCACTCTGTAGAGTTGAATTTTACTCTGCATCTGTGCAGAACTTTACACTGACTTTTAACTCTACTGTTAGCACCAGTTTACTCTCCATAGAGTTATAAATACTCTATCTAGGTTGAACTAGCTTGACTCTGAACTGTGTACACATACAATGCACTTAATGAAGAGATTTACCCAAAAATAAATATTTGTGTGTACTTTAGACTTTGAAAACATAGACCACACAGTCATATCTGACACTAATTAAGGATCAAAACCAATACAGAGAAGTTAATGATATGTTAAGAGCCTTGTGTTGAAGGAGCTGGAAATGAAGTGGAAATTATGATGAAATATGACATTTCCAGTGTTTATTCCAGCTGTTTTTCTACGGGTGAATGGAGATGATTATCATGATTATGTAAAACTTCCTTTTGGATCAGCTCCCGAAATGGGTCACTAGAGCTGTTTTTAACTGGAATAAAAACATGTTATGTAGAGTTTATGAATGTTAACTTCACCAAAACTATGTGAAATACAGAAGAGAAGCATCAGTTATTCAAGACAAAAAAATGATGTAAAAGACGTAACAATAATGTAAAGACATGAGATAAAAATGTTGCAAAGGACCACAAACTGTTGTATGTTTGATGAGGTGATTTTTATTTTGTCTTACCTATCCGTGACTAAAGTTCTGACAGCGTCTAAACTGGGGTTTTCGATTATCGCACTTCTCAAATGCATGTAAATGTGTCAGATCTGATTTTTACAATTTATTTATTTGTTTATTTAGCAGGGACAGTACACATTATGTTTATGTTTATGTGCCAGTATTAGCAAAAAAAGCTATTTTTCAACTGGTGTCCCTGGGTAACAAGTAAAGTGCCAACATTCTATTATTATCATTATATTATTACAATTATCTGATTATTACCCGTTAATGGATTTTTATGGTCATGTAAACAGGCTCAGTGTCATTGACCATGGTCCTGATGAAGACCTGGTCCTTGAGTGTCTTCAATGGCAGCTAACTGCTCCTAATGTGCTAACTGCTAATACTAATACTAGGTACTATGTTTGTTTTACAATGGGTAAAATGTGAAGACCAAATTTCTAGGGATGCACCGATACCGATATGAGTATCGGCATCGGCTCCGATACTCAGTGTGTGTACTCGTACTCGTAAAAGTAATCCGATACAAATGCTCCGATACCACTTACAGCCGTGTGACATTCACAGTTCAGTGCAGCAGGTACGAGGAGGTGGAATAATGTGTGGGGAGTGTGAAGAGTGTGGAGATTTTTCAAAATAAATGACGGTGATTAAAGTAACGCCGACTGCAAGTAACGTTACAGACACAGACAGATACAGACACAGTGTTCTGTCCGTCCTGTGAGTACATTCCATCAGTTTACCAGGTGCTTGCGGATGTGTAAACAGAATGAGAATACCAGCAGGTGTACGGAGCGATGCAGACCGCCGCCAACAGAAGTGAAAACAAAACTTATCACTCATTTCTCTTTTCTCTTCCTGCTGAAGCTAAGCTTTTAAACCTTTGTAGCAAAAACACTGCAATATTAGTATCATATTAGTGTTTCCTCTGTTGTCTCCATGTTTGTTATTCCTGACTTTCTTCTTCTTCCTCTCAAAAAACTTTCCTCTTTTCGTGGTATTTGTCCAGTATGGTTAATTCAGACCGGCGCCCCCTGGTGGATTAATTGAGAAACGCTCATTCCAACACATTAAATGTCAGTAGCAGCACTTTGTTCCAGTCAGACTAATGACAACGACAATAAAGCACATTTACAAAAGGAACTAAGAACTGGAATGGGATTATTAAGTACTCGTATCAGTACTCAGTATCGGCAAGTACTCAAATGTAAGTACTCGTACTCGGTCTGTAAAAAAGTGGTATCGGTGCATCCCTACAAATTTCTCTACAGGGATAATAAAGCGATTTAACCTCAACATTCTCATCAAAGACTGAAGTAAATGACTGTTGTTCCAAACCCTTCCTGTGTCCTCAGGTCCTCCCAGAGTGTCAGAGCGAGTCGCCCACCGGCAGAGCATCCGTCTGGGTCGAACCATGAAGCTGCCGTGTCCTGTGGAAGGCGACCCGCCGCCGCTCATTATGTGGACCAAAGACGGCCGGAACATCCACAGCGGCTGGACGCGCTTCAGAGTGTTACAGCAGGCGCTACGCATTAAAGAGGTGGAGACGGACGACGCTGGGACGTACGTCTGTAAAGCCACCAACGGGTTCGGCAGCGTCAACATCAACTACACGCTCATCGTCATCGGTAAGTTCAACACAGAATCACCTGTCTAAGAATCGATATGTCAGTTTGTGATTGATGAAACATGCTCTAAACATTTTATTGTCAAGCACGTACTTTATTTAATCCAAACTATGAAATTGACTTGTAGCAGTTTATTAATCCAAGTAGAAAGAAGATTATGTAGCATATACGATATAAAACAACTGAACAGGATTGTAATTAAGAATAATTGATTAAACAATACAAGTATAGGTTTCATATGTCACAAAAGTGCAAAATGGGTCATTGACAGGAGGTTGGTAATGATAAATAAACTGTACAAGATGTGCAGAGAAAAAAGAATGTCTCCGTTTATTCCTTTATTAGTCAATTAGATGTTTGGTTTATAAAATGTGAAAAAAAAATTGTGGATCAGTGTTTCATAGTCCAAAATGATGTCCGTAAATATCTCAATTTTCAGTTTGATTATAAGGCAGAAACAAAATCAGAGTATATGAAATTTTAAGAATGTAGATGAAAAAAAGTGACCTTTTCCTGACAAATTAACTGAATCATTGCACCTTCAAGTTACACTCTATGACTGAGAAAGCTGAAAATAAAAGTGAATGGATTTAAGTATAAATCCAACTGTGTGTCACAGACCTGATAAAATGGTGCTGTGGATGATTTATAAAAGTAAAACATTTGTTTGTGCATGTACAGACCTATAAATTAAACACAGTTTTCCATTAATATTATACTTTAAGTCCTTGTAAGTAATCTTTTACAGATGAATAAGTGCATTTTCAGGTACAGTCTATAGTAAGTTATAGTGCTATGATACAATACTTCATCTATTTAGGCCAGTCGTGCATGATACCTTTTAAGTCTTTCAACTTAGAAGCATTTTATTAAAAAATATCCAAGTGAGCCAATTGGTAAGTCAGTAAAAGTCTGATGTTTCCTTTATGTCATAGCGTTGTGTGTGTCTTAGTTCAGAGGAGGCTGCTGTCAATCTGCTGTAATCGAACCCGTGTAGATCTCTCAGAAAATAAGGGCTGCTTTTGTCTGCGTTTTTATGCCGATGTGTGTGTCTGTGACCACAATTGTTGTGGTTGTGTGTTTGTGTCTGATTATGAAAGGGAAGCCTGTCAGGGGATGTGCTTTTGTGTCTGAGTCTCTTTGTGCATCTCAATTTTGATGTCTCATGTCTCTCAAAGACACATTATTCCAGGGTTTTTCTTTTGTTTTTTTTTTTCTCTACATAAACGTTTCCGTCTCTGCATCCAGGACGCAGTATGATGTGTACAGGTCTGGTTTAGTGTATTAGATGTTGTGCGTCAGTTGTGGCGTTGCAGTGTGTGACCCGGTGGACCCTCCACAACCTTGCTGCTCATATACAGGTGTGCGTTCTTTCGATCCTGGGACTGAAATAACTGCTTTCCTTAGCTCTTGTCCATGTAAACAAAATACCTGGAGGGAGGACAGTGTGTCAGTGCACACATGTTCATACCTCTGTTTGTGCCAGAGCAGCTCCACACCCCTCAGTGTGTGTGTATGTGTATGTGTGTGTGTGTGTCAGATTTCAGTCGGGAGAGTGAATGCCAAAAGACAGATTAAGGCTGCGCTGCGTTCCAGAGAATCTGACTAAAGCATCTCCCCCTGCCCACAGTCGGCTCTTCAAAGACGAGCCTGAGTAAAATGCTTCAATACAGATATCAACAGCCGATACTGGCTTTTTTTGGTAATTGTTGATGACATGTCAGGTTCATGTTAACAGTCCTTGCATACTCTTTTGTACTTAATTACTGCTTTTAGTATTTCTCTTAATTGTTTTATTGTTTGTATGATGTGCAGCACTTGGGAAACATTCTTGTTGTTTAAATGTGCTATATAAAGTGGATTGGATTGGATATGATCAAAGTTGGGGCTCTTTTAGTTTCGTTTATTCATGAAAAACTCGCAGAAATTACATTCCTATGCAACTGAAATGCAAATTAAATTAGTTAAGTGAAGGCTTTGATCCATTACTTTAATATTTCTATACAGGGTGGGGAAGCAAAATGTACAATGAACATTTAGTTGTTTTTTCTCAGCAGGCACTACGTCAATTGTTTTGAAACCAAACATATATTGATGTCATAATCATACCTAACACTATTATCCATACCTTTTCAGAAACTTTTGCCCATATGAGTAATCAGGAAAGCAAATGTCAAAGAGTGTGTGATTTGCTGAATGCACTCGTCACACCAAAGGAGATTTCAAAAATAGTTGGAGTGTCCATAAAGACTGTTTATAATGGAAAGAAGAGAATGACTATGAGCAAAACTATTACCAGAAAGTCTGGAAGATACTATTAAAGAAGAATGGGAGAAGTTGTCACCCCAATATTTGAGGAACACTTGCACAAGTTTCAGGAAGCATGTGAAGGCAGTTATTGAGAAAGAAGGAGGACACATAGAATAAAAACATTTTCTATTATGGAAATTTTCTTGTGGCAAATAAATTCTCATGACTTTCACTAAACTAATTGGTCATACACTGTCTTTCAATCCCTGCCTCAAAATATTGTAAATTTTGCTTCCCCACCCTGTATAGTCTGGAGCTGGAAGGGATGGATGACAGATGCACAAAATCCAGGACCAGAGATCTCAATAAACCCAGTATTGTTTCACTGTTTCAATATCAAGTACTTTTTTTTAGGTCAAAGATGAAAATAAAGACGTGGAGCAAAGAATAAAAAGTCTGCATCCCCTGACAGGCTTCCCTTAAGTAACATTCACTAGTCGGGCGACAGTGCAGTGGTTAGCACTCGTGCCTCACAGCAAGAAGGTCCTGGGTTCGATTCCAACAGTAATCGATGGGGGGTGGGACCTTTCTGTGTGGAGTTTGCATGTTCTCCCCGTGTCTGCGTGGGTTCTCTCCGGGTACTCCATCTTCCTCCCACCATCCAAAGACATGCACTGATAGGTGAATTGGTTAATCTAAGGTTGCCCATATGTGAATGTGAGAGTGATTGTTTGTCTCTATATGTTCAGCCCTGTGATGAACTGGTGACTTGTCCAGGGTGTACCCCACCTTCGCCCCTATGTAGCTGGGATAGGCTCCAAGCGACCCCCGTGACCCTAGTGAGGATAAAGCGGGTTCAGATAATGAATGAATGAATGAATGAATGAACGAACATTCACTAGTCAAATATTTCTGAAGCTAGAGAAGCAAACAGTTGTTGCGTGGCATCCATTTGTCATTATTCACCATTTTACAAAGTTACTTAAAATAAACAGACTTTTTATTCTTCTTTGCTCCACGTCTTTATTTTCATCTTTGACCTAAATAAAAGTACTTGATATTGAAACAGTGAAACAATACTGGGTTTATTGAGATCTCTGGTCCTGGATTTTGTGCATCTGTCATCCATCCCTTCCAGCTCCAGACTGCATAGAAATATTAAAGTAATGGATCAAGGCCTTCACTCAACTAATTTAATTTGCATTTCACTTGCATAGGAACGTAATTTCTGTGAGTTTTGGTTGCAGATGCATTAGTGAAATTGGGTTCATGTCATTTGTTCTATTGATAAAACACTTTCAGTGTTTAACCCTTTCATGTATACTGGTCACTACAATGGACAGCTATTCTACAGCTGTTCTCTTATACATTCATGGATTTCTTTTTTTTGTTTGTTTGTTTTTGCACATATCTTTATTAAAGTTTTAAGACACTACATATCTTTTCTGACATGAATTGGTAACATTGTGTAGATCTCCCCAGAGCATACTCTCACCCCCAGAACTACCCCCCCCCCCAGTTTTCACACAATTTATCTGTAAATACATGTTTCTTCATTTCAAAAATTAAATGCAAGGTATCCAGCTGAGTGGACATTTTTGCAACTTCATGTAAAATAGGTTCATAAGATCATTTTTATTATAAGTAGTAGTAGTATGTCTTTTTTTAACTTTATTTTTTGTTTTTTTTTTGTTTTGTTTTTTTACATATTTTTTGTTTGTTTGTTTATTTATTTATTTATTCATGAGAAAATTTTCAAATGCATTGTTTTTTTTTTCATGCCTAAAGAGGAATAAAAACACTCAGGAAAAAAATCTTGATTAAGGTTCTCATAATTCGTGCATGAAAGGGTTAAGTTCAGAACTACATTAAATACTATAGATAGATAACGTAGATACGACATTACTGTACTTTCCAGACTATTGGCCGTACCTGACTTGAAGCCACACCCACCCCGTCTCCAATGTCTCACCATGGATTCATTGATGCCAAGCTTATGTGCAGCAGCTCTACTTCCTTCTTTGACAACCAGACCAGTCCTTAACCAGGAAAACAGAAATTAGCTGCTTCATTTTTGAGCCATGGCTTCACAGCGTGTGGGGAAAAAAGTAGTGGCTTATAGACCGGAAATTACGGTAGAAGAAATGAAGTAATGTGAAGGATACCAGTGCTCCACCAGGTTAAGCTTTGAACATATATATATTAAAAAAAAAACATATAATGGAACATTTGCACAGAATAGCAGATTAAACATTAAACCGGTGGCAGTAACTGTGTCTGTAAGTTGAGGAGTATAACAGTAAAGTGAAGGTCATAGTAACATATAAACCAGGGGTGTCAAACTCATTCTAGTTCAGTTCCACATTCAGCCAAATTTGATCTGAAGTGGGCCGGACCAGTCAAATAATAACATAATAATATGTAAATAATGTCAACTCCAAACTTTTCTCTATGTTTTAAAGCAAAAAAAAGTAAACTTATGCGATGAAAATGTTCACATCTACCAGCTATTCCTTTAAAACAATGTGAATAACCTGAACAAACTGAAATTTCTTAAGAAAATGAAGTGCAATTTTGACAATATTATGTCTCAGTTTATCATTTACATATGTAAATTATAATTTACAGATCACATTGGATCTACAAATACACAAAACATTTAATAACAGGCAGAATATTGGTGAACTTGCACTTCAGACATTTCAAAATGTTCAAATTTGTTCAGGTTATTTGCATTTTGTGAAATAATAGTTTGTTTTAGTGTAAATTACGTGAAAATGTTGACAGTTACAAAGAGAAAAATTTGGAGTTGTATTTATAGGTTATTATGGTAGTATTTTACTGATCTGACCCACTTCAGATTAAACTGGTCTGTATGTGGAACCTGAACTAAAATGATTGATATCTTCAGTGTAATTTTTGCATTTCACAAATTCATCCCGCGGGCCAGATTGGACCCTTTGGCGGGCTGGATTTGGCCCCCGGGCCGCATGTTTGACACCTCTGATATAAACAGTAAAGAGCAGCTGTAAAATTGTAAAGATGTTAAGTCCATGTTGGTATAAACTGTGCAAATGGAGGTTTCATTAGTGGAACTAGAAGCACTCGGAGAGCGCAGACCTCCGCCAAGGCTGATCAGTGGCCCCCCCTGTGGGCCCCCCCACCCCCGATCACCACCAAAATTTAATCATTTCTTCCTTATCCCATTTCCAACAAACCCTGAAAATTTCATCCAAATCTGTCCATAACTTTTTGAGTTATGTTGCACACTAACAGACAGACAAACAAACAAACAGACAAACAAACAAACAAACAAACAAACCCTGGCAAAAACATAACCTCCTTGGCGGAGGTAATTAGTTTGAAGCTGACCCGTGCTTTCCTTTCTCTAACCCTCTGCTTCACGTTCAAGTTTAATTCCATGAATATTTTTAATTCATGTGATGAAACAATCAGGCGTTTGGGTTATGAAAAGGACAGTTGTTCCACTCGGCAGTAATCATTATCGGTATGCGATCCAAAACGGCATCGGTCTTGACCTGAGCTTCAAAGGCGGGTTGGCACAGAGGGCAGCGGGTGGAGGGGTGGGGGGGGGCTAAAGGGGGGGTGTGGTGGTGGTGGTGGTGGGGGCAACAGCTGCCGCTGAGGTCATCCAGGCGGACAGCTGCTGGCCCTCGCTCACACTCCCTCGTACTCTTACTCTGTCTCGGTCTTTCATTCACACTCGGCTACATGTGCACACACACATGCTGTAAAAACAAAGGATCGGGGGAAACCCACATGAGCAAAGTAGGAGTTTGTCAGTTAATTTAGACTCACTGGACCGTTTGACTCACCATTTTACCACCATGTTAATCATCAACTGCCAACACTGTCTCAGGCCTGATGCTCAAATGTAGCTAAACACAACTGCAGATACGTTTTCCAATAATGCAGACAGGATTATGTTCATTAGTAAAGATTAAATGTTGGTAATTAAAGCTTTTCAGTGTGTTATAATTCAACTGCTCTGACTGACACGAGACATCAGAGGCTATTTATTGTTTTTCGGCTGTATGACATCTACCTCGTGATGTCCTGACTTTGTCCAATGACAGGCGTTTTCAAACAGGTAGGAGGGTTCGCTTATGTGATTGACAGCTGTATTTACCAGTCACTGATTCTATTAATGAGATCTGGACTTGACTCTCCTGCTCTACTCTGTCTTAACATGAAGGACTAGAAAAATGCCTTCAGCTGAAATGACATCAGGGTCATCTAATCATAGATGAGCTGCACAAAGACTGTGTGGATTTAGGGCTGCACGATACTGACAAAAACTGAAATTGCGATTTTTTTTTTTTTTTTTTTTTTTTTTTTTTAACTCTGCGATATATTTTGCGATATGAAAAAATACTCAGGAGTGTATAATAGCTGTGTGGTGCTGACGTAAAAGGTCAAACAAATTAGTTGTTTCCCCTCGTTGTGCCAACAGGTGTACGGCACTGTGGACACAGAACACGTGTTTCAGTTTCATCCTTCTTGTAGCCGAAATAATTCCAGATAACTGATGTTGCTTTTCTTTTTGGCATCAAGTGTTTTGTTTTCAAAGAGTGATTTTCTCTTGTTCGTTGCTCATTTTTAGCTTACTGGCTGACAGGCTGTAAGCTATTGTCATCATGCGGCATCCGGTGGCGGCGGCGTCTGTCGTCCGTTACAAAAATTTCAATCATCTTCTTCTCCGAAACTACAATTCCCATTGACTTCAAACTTGGTATACAGCTTCTTTATGATGATGTCAGCAAAAGTTAGTGAAATTATTTGGATTTGGTGCGACTTTGAAAAATTTCCCCATTATAAGAGATAGGAAGTGGATGGATGCAATAACTCAGTAAATATAAATGATATCCAGTGTAAATTTCTACTGTCCAGCCCTGATGGGGAGATGACCAAAACATAATGTCCACATGCTGATCAGGATCTTCTTCTGGATCCGGGAACTTACAGAAAATTTAACATGGGCTCTTATGGGGAAAAAATGTACAGTTCTGATTGACTTCAAACTTAGTATACAGCTTCTGTATGATGATGTCAGCACAAGGTATTGAAATTATTTCGATCTGGATCTGATTCTGGATTTGGTGCCACTTTGAACATTTTTCCCATTATAACAGATAGGAAGTGGATCGATGCAGTAAATCAGTATCAATAATATCAAGTTGGAAGTTGAATTTTTGACAGATCTGGTTGGAATATGACCAAAACATGGGCTATTTCTGTAATAGAATAAATACACAGAACTGGGTGATAATAAATGGCATCTGGATACATTTCCCAAAGCTTTTCATTTGGCCGGTAAGCTACAGGGCCATTGGTCCTATTTTTCAGTGTTGTTACCAGTGACTCACTCCGTGTGCAGGGGCGTGGTCTGCTTCGGCAAACTGATTAAGAAGGATTGTGATTGGTGGATCGCTGCGCACAGTGTGTGTCAGGTACCCAGGTTGAAATCAAATCAGGAAAACTGCAACAGAATATTTCCCTTCAATCAATTCGAGTCGATTAATCGAATTGGGAATTTTTGCATTGGCTTCAAGCACCTAATCGATTAATCGGTTGCAGCTCTAAAACAGAAGTTGATGTGACTGGACCACAGAGGTACCACCGCTCCACCAGGTTAACCTTCAGACATGACCTCTGTGTGTAATTCCAGTCTGGAATCACGCCCCGGCATCTCCTTGGAGTGGCAGTTAGCGTGGAAAGCAGTGTTTTCATAGCTGGAACAATCTGCATAGATAATGATGTCCAGAGTATGGAGGGAATGGCTGACTGCACGGGTCCAGTTGTCTCTGACGTGGGAATGGAAACGAACGGACTGTGTTTATTATCAGTGGATTCACCTCTACTTCTGCTCCGGTCCCATTTTCCACCGTGATGACGCTCTCTTCTTCTTACCTCTTCCTCCTTCCTTCGCTTTCATGTCGTCCCTTCTCTTGTGTGGTCCCGTAATTATTCTTTTGACCGCTCCGTTTCACAGTAATGAACCCACAGCTGGGTCTTATTGTCTTTCGCTCTCAATTTCGAACCCAAAGTATCTTTAGCACCTTTTTCCTATTAGCACCCAATCTCGGCCTCATTCCTCATTCCTCATCCCTCCTTCCTCGCTCTGCTGGCTCATTTTTCCCTGACCACGTTTTAATTTGTATCAATATTTTCACAGTTTCTCCTCTTTTTTTTTTTTTTTTTTTTTCTTTCTCCTGGACGTAATAGCATTTGATTGCTTTAAAACCTCCACTGTACTTCTGCCCGGGCCTCGCATGTGAAGGTGGGCAGGTTTTTGTTGGCGGGGGGACACTCAAGGATTCCTTCAAGTGTTTCTTCTTATATTGTGTGTAGGTTGGCAGATGTTTGTGTGAGTAAATCATCAGTGTGTGTGGATACATACGCGCTGGTTTATCTTTGTGTCTGCGTCTATGCATGCGTTGGTTTGCGCAGATTTATGGGACCACCAGTAAAGCCATTCTGAACAAACCTCAGCGTCCTTCGAAAACCCAACGCCAGGAGAGCTCACGTTTCTTCCTCCCCCTCTTTTTTTTTTTTTTCTTTCTTCTCTTAGTCAGTCTGTCTTTGAGCTGAATTTCCTAGATGCTTGTGTGAGATTCTGAAAATTGTTTCCCTCCTCAAAGCAAAGCGAATGATAGAAAATTTATAGCCCAAACCAGATGTGATGACAATAGGAGTGCGTCTGGAATTGGAAGTTGGGAAGCCATGTGTAAGAAAGAAGGAAGGAAGCGGTTCGGAGTCATGTGTATGTGTTTTTGTATATCAAAGAGTGTGTGTCTGCGCCTGCACTTTTGTGGCGCGTGTTTTGCAGAAATCTTGTTTTCATCAATACGCACATCGGTGACTTTTACGTGCGTGCGCATGCGGGTCCGCTCATAAGTGACTGCTGTGTTGATTTGCGGTGATTTAAGAGCTCAGTCATAGCAGCTGACATCTGTTCATAATTGGAGAACAAAGAGGAAAGAGGGGCCGAGACGGAGATCAAACCTAGACGCAGTGTATGTTTGAATAAATGAGCATGTACGTGATTTATGTTCGTCAATTGGCAGATGCGTAATAAATGTTGAAATAAGAAAAATGGCAGCGCAAGATGAAACATGACAAAAAGGAAAATACACCTTCAACTGGCCCTGGACTTGAAAAATGACTCTGTTGTACATTTTCTCAAATAAAACTGTGGTTTTATGCCAGGATTATTCTACTTCCACTGCTAAACGCAATTATGATGACTTATTTCTGCACGCCGACTGACACGTTGACGTCACGCGGGCCCGGCTAAGTCATATTCCGGATGATTCCATGTGAAGTCGCATGCAGGCAAAACAATTTCAGTGTGATTAGTTTTGCAGTGAATGCCGAGGCTCCTTCATTCAGGTTTATTCCGTCTGCATGTGTGTGACTGCAGCTGTCTTCCGGCCAAAAACACACCGGATCAGGTTGCAGACCAACATCATCCCTCGATCCCTCTGTTCCCCCCGTCCCGATACCTCCTCTGTGTTTGCGTTCTCAGATTTCGGAATTTTTTAATTGAGCTATCTGGTGCCTCGTCTGGAGAGGATGTAAAGGTGGCCAAGATTTCCAGCCTAATTGGTATGACTCATATGCACAGACATGTACGAGTGTGTGCGATTTGTCCAACAATCTCAAATATCCCAATCTCTTTCTCATGCACATGCATACCCTCACCCACCTTTTCACAAACATGTCGGCCCGGTGCTGTGTGTCATGTACAGGGTGACACAAAAAAACAGGAACTTTTTAACAATCCAATAAAACCAAGAGTGATGGAAGAAAAATATTTTATTCATAGTAATTGAAACCTTAAACCATGCCATTTAAGAAACAATGATGGAATTTTCATTTTTAAAAAATTACTTCCTGTAGATGGCGTCCTCCTGTACGAATGCATTCTTGAAATCTGCTGTTGAGATTCCTCATTGACCGCTGCAACATCTCAGCTGGGATACTGTGAATTTCATCCTGAATTCTCTGTTTTAACTCATCCAGAGTTCTTGGTCGAGTCGTGTACACTTTACTCTTCAGATAGCCCCACAAGAAAAAATCACAAACGGACAAATCTGGCGATCTAGGGGGCCAGGGAACGTTACCGAATCTTGAGATCACACAGTTACCGAACAATTCTCGCACAGCCGCCAATGGTTACTAAAAACAGGAATTTTTGAAGTGCGTATTGGCAGACATGAGCAAGTGGCAGCACTGTGAGACAGTGACCTTGAGCAAGTAAACACACCCCCATTTTAGTAACCGTTGGCGGCTGTGCGAGAATTGTTCGGTAACCATGTGATCTCAAGATTCGGTAACGTTCCCTGGTCCCCTAGATCGCCAGATTTGTCCGTTTGTGATTTTTTCTTGTGGGGCTATCTCAAGAGTAAAGACGACTGGACCAAGAACTCTGGATGAGTTAAAACAGAGAATTCAGGATGAAATTCACAGTATCTCAGCTGAGATGTTGCAGCGGTCAATGAGGAATCTCAACAGCAGATTTCAAGAATGCATTCGTACAGGAGGACGCCATCTACAGGAAGTAATTTTTAAAAAATGAAAATTCCATCATTGTTTCTTAAATGGCATGTTTTAAGGTTTCAATTACTATGAATAAAATATTTTTCTTCCATCACTCTTGGTTTTATTGGATTGTTAAAAAGTTCCTGTTTTTTTGTGTCACCCTGTATATATATTTTTTTCCTGAATGCTGGGTGTCTGTATCGTGGACGCTTCTACTCAGATTACACAGTATTTTTGCACTAATGGTAAAAAAATGCACATTGGGAGCGCAGCGCTGCAGTTGGCCAGTGCTGGTTTGGAGGCACTGCTTGGTTGGTGTTCAGTTGAAGGTCTGAGGCCTCACAGAGGAGGTGGTGGTGGTGGCGGCAAGGGGGGGGGGGGGGTCGCAGTCATAATTTACAGAACATAGAAAAGATGTGGAGCCCAGAAATCATCTGGTGGTTTAACCCCTTTCATCTTGACCTATATTGTTGACTTTTTTTGGCTCTCAGTCCATTAAGATTAAACTCTCCTTTTCTGTTTTACCCTCTTTTCTTCTTTTGTACTGCACACATTACTCAAAGCCTCTTAATCTTTATTTTATCCTAACATTTTTTAGAATTAGCACTAATCAGTGATTATAGGGGTAGCAGCTCCAGAGAAAAGAAACTAACTGCATATTTCATTCTTCTGGAAAATAAAAAAATATGGAAAGTGAGGGCACTGACTTCAGCTAGGAGTTAATCTTACAAGTTGTTATATGATATGTGTCGTAAAATTAAAAACTAGTTCTGGACAGAGAATGATAAACATAACAAATGATTTGTTAACAGGTGCAAAAAGTAAAGTTATAATTTTATGCTTCCTACTCCTTTTCGACCATGCACATTCAGACATGTACTTGAAGATAGATTCTGTACATTTAAATGTTATTTTGTTTGTTTTTGTCTTATTTTGCTTTGTTTTGTTTTATTAAAAAGCCAATATCCGATGTATTGGCCAATATAATAATAAAGATAATAATAATAATAACAATAATGATAATAATAATAATACATCACACTTATGTAGCACTTTTTTGGACACTCAGAGACGCTTCACAAACAAACAAAACAAAAAGAACAGAGAGAAAAAAAAGAGGCTGAAGAAAATGCAAGTTTGAACAGGTGAGTTTTAAGTAGTGATTTGAAGTTTTGTATTGACACCAAAATTATCCTAAATCAGCTCAAAAAACTTAAACAATAAATTTGTTGTTGACCAGTGTTACCTTAAGAAGCAGCTGGATCATAGAAGGTTCATGAAAGAAATTGAAGTCTCAAGTCCCTTATTTCCAGCCCTGATGGTAACGTATAAACCGTATTTATTATTATTTACAGTCTCATGCTTATGTTTCTGTCATTGTGTTGTGTATAATATAATATTACATAACACAAGTTCTTCTGTTTTTCTTCTTTTACTGCCGTTTCCTGTTGATCTGCATCAAATCTGTCTCTTTAGTTCTTCTTAGACAAAACTTTTCCTCAATCAGGAAATCGGGGTGGCACTGTTGAAAACAGATGTAAACATGCTGGTGTGTAGTGACTGAACAGTTACAGACGAGGAGAGAAAAACTGGAGTCAAGTTTCCAAAGCTGTTTTCCACCTTGTTGTTGAGTCCAGGAGAGAAAAACACCCTCAGATGCACAAAGATACAACACATATGTCAGTATCTGCCAAATCATACAGGAAAGTGTTTGTGCGGTCACACACATGCACAGGTGAACAAAATAAAGATGCACACACACAAATAGACCCGGTCCTCGGGGGCCCGGAGCCTCCATTTCATGGCTGTCTGTCCCACATCCTCTCGTTCTGCCCTGTTTCACTTTCAGCATAAAGGAGGTGGAGCAGATGAAGAGATGGAGAAGAATAAAGCTTCTGTTTTTTCCTGACTTCAGTCTGAAAATGTCAACAACCAGTACAGAGGTTTAGAAATCGGCGTCCTGTCATGTTGGGATTAGTGATGTCCCGATCTGGATTTTTTTTGCTTCCGATTCGATTTTTTTTTTTTTACCTCCGCCAAGGAGGTTATGTTTTTGCCAGGGTTTGTTTGTCTGTCTGTTTGTCTGTCCGTTAGTGTGCAACATAACTCAAAAAGTTATGGACAGATTTGGATGAAATTTTCAGGGTTTGTAGGAAATGGGATAAGGAAGAAATGATTAAATTTTGGTGGTGATCGGAGGTGGGGGGGCCCACGGGGGGGGGCGCAGACCAGAAAATTTCATCAAAATCTGTCCATAACTTTTTGAGTTATGTTGCACACTAACGGACAGACAAACAGACAGACAAACAAACAAACACACCCTGGCAAAAACATAACCTCCTTGGTGTGGGGGGGACCCACGGGGGGGGGGGGGGGGGCACTGATCAGCCTTGGCGGAGGTCTGCGCTCTCTGAGTGCTTCTAGTTTTTTTTTTTTTTTTTTTTTTTTAATTTAACCTTTATTTAACCAGGAAAAGGATCCCATTGAGATTTAAAACCTCTTTTTCAAGGGAGTCCTGGCCAAGAGACAGCATGAAACACAACACATAGTTACCTCCGCCAAGGAGGTTATGTTTTTGCCAGGGTTTGTTTGTCTGTCTGTTTGTTTGTCTGTCCGTTAGTGTGCAACATAACTCAAAAAGTTATGGACAGATTTTGATGAAATTTTCAGGGTTTGTTGGAAATGGGATAAGGAAGAAATGATTAACTTTTGGGGGGTGATCCGGAAGAAATCCTGAATTTCTGGATCACTTTGAAATTTTCGTTAACATTGTGGTAAATGGGGTCAAAATTTTCGTTTCCCAGTATCTCGCTTAATTATTGACCAAAACTCATGAAATTTAACTCAGGAATTGACAATGGGGTCCTCTATCACATTTCAAAGGCTGATCCGGATCTGATCCAGAAGGCGGATTTTATTTTAAAAAATAAATGTAGGATTTGTATCACCGATTATGTGGGGAATTTTTGCGCTTGGCAGAGGTCTGCGCTCTCCGAGTGCTTTTCTAGTTACAACATACAATTGTCTCCTAAACTAGTAAGTAAGTAAGTAAGTAAATTTTATTTATAGAGCACTGTTCACAGACAAAGTCACAAAGTGCTTTATCAAGTCAAAGTAGAATCAAATCAAGTTTACAGAGACCCAACAGAATCCTCCAGGAGCAAACACTTATGACTGGTGACAGTGGCGAGGAAAAACTTCCCTTTAACAGCAGAAACCTGGAGCAGACCCAGACTCCTGGAGGATGGCCGTCTGCCTGGACCAGTTGGGGTTAAAGAGAGAGAGTAAAGGAGGAGAAAAGAGAGAGCGATAGAGATATAGAGAGACTGGGGGATTGGGGGGGGGACACATGGTGTACTTTATGATGAATACATAAGGTATAATCAGTCTGTGGTGGTCCTGGGTCAGGTGGGAGACTAAAAAGCCTTTTTGAACAGGAGGGTTTTGAGGTGTTTCTTAAAGCTCTCTACAGAGTCCATGGACCGTAGGTGTAGAGGCAGGTCATTCTGTAGACGTGGTGCCACAGCTTTAAAAGACCTGTCACCGCGTGTGCTAAAACAGGTGCGTGGAACCATCAGCAGGTGCTGTCCTGAAGACCTCAAGCTACGAGTCGAGCTGTAGGGCTGGATCAGGGAAGCAATGTATGCAGGGGCCTGGCCATGTACAGGGTGGGGAAGCAAAATGTACAATATTTTGAGGCAAGGATTGAAAGACAGTGTATGACCAATTAGTTTAGTGAAAGTCATGAGAATTTATTTGCCACAAGAAAATTGACGTAATAGAAAATGTTTTTATTCTATGTGTCCTCCTTCTTTCTCAATAACTGCCTTCACACGCTTCCTGAAACTTGCGCAAGTGTTCCTCAAATATTGGGGTGACAACTTCTCCCATTCTTCTTTAATAGTATCTTCCAGACTTTCTGGTAATAGTTTTGCTCATAGTCATTCTCTTCTTTCCATTATAAACAGTCTTTATGGACACTCCAACTATTTTTGAAATCTCCTTTGGTGTGACGAGTGCATTCAGCGAATCACACACTCTTTGACGTTTGCTTTCCTGATTACTCATATGGGCAAAAGTTTCTGAAAAGGTATGGATAATAGTGTTAGGTATGATTATGACATCAGTATATGTTTGGTTTCAAAACAATTGACGTAGTGCCTGCTGAGAAAAAACAACTAAATGTTCATTGTAAATTTTGCTTCGCCACCCTGTAGAGCCCGGAAGGTTAGCACCAGAATTTTGAAATGAAAACGATATAAAACAGGGAGCCAGTGGTACCATTTGGGATGAATGTGGAACCTGAACTAAAACAACTATGACACCTTTGACTCGTAGTAACTTTTGTATAATTTTTGCACTTTCCAAATTCATACTGAAATATGAAATCATATGAAATCCCATATTATGAAATTTAATGATTTCGTTTACTATAAAATAATGCAAATAATGTATAAAGCCAAATTAAAGTGACTCCCCGTCTGTGTACAAAGGTTCTTCTCAACACATGAGTCTAAATATGATTTGCGAGATGTTTGTAAATTTGTTGAACAAAAAGCTAAAAAAGAGACAAAAAGAAGATGTATATCTGTTGTTGGAGTTAAACTATGGAATGAGGCCAGCATGGATTTAAGAATGTGTAGCCCATTTTTGATATTTTAAAAAATGGTACATAAGGCAATTTTTGAAGGATGCAATTGTTAAGCTCTAACAAGTAATAGGTAAATTATTTATTTTGGAGTCTACATTAAATTACCATTAATTTGGTGGTTAAGTTTTCTATTTGTCTGGTATATTTTCACCTTTTTAGGTTTCGCTTGTTTGTTGGCTTGGATACATTATTTTTTCTTTTCTTTTTCTTTTTCCTATATTGGATGCTGGGTAGCTGAATTTGTTCTGTAGGACAGGCATTAATATAAGCATTTTGCTTCTGCCTGTGCATTTTCAGTCATAACCTGTTGGTAATGTTTGTAATGTTTGAAGTGCTGTTGTTGACACTGGTTATTGTGTGATGACTGAATAAAGAATTTCATCATACTGTGGGACAAATTAGAACCTTTGGCAGGCCGCTTTTGGCCCACAGGCTGTATGTTTGCCACTGCCGTAGTGCGTCTATGGACAGAACCATCCAGGGATTATATGTGGGTGCGTTCTGTGCCGTACGTTAGTGATGCTTGGATCAGTAGGTTACTGGCGGGTCGGGTTGGTGTGTGTCAAAGAATGTCAGTTTATTTGGGTTGGGTCGGGTCAAATAATTCCACAATTGCCCACGGGTTGAAAAAACCCGACTCGTGCATCACTACCGTACATACCAAACAAGGTTATAATAGTTTTTGATTTTTCATTATAGTTTAGTTTTATTTAGTTTTGGCTTTTTTTCTCTAATTCAGTTAGTTTTAATTTGTTTTTAGAGCAGGTTTACTAGTTTTTGTTAGTTTTCGTTATTTTCTAAATGCTTAGTTTTAGTTTTTTTCATATCTTTATCTTCTTCTCCGTCGTATTCAAATAAATCCCAGACAGGACTCTGCTGCTTTCTCCCAACTTTAGTCTCCATGTTTCCAGGTAGAGTGGGGATGAGAAGATGACCAAACGACAAGTGACAAGAAGTGACGGACCGTTAAATATCATATGGTGCCTCCAGCTAAAATTGCTTAAGGGAAATAAATCGATTTCCTATCAATCCGACATTGACAAAGACGAAAACGAAGGGAATTTCATCCATAATTTTTATACGTTTTAGTTAGTTTTGTAAACACACAATACAGTTTCAGTTAGTTATCGTTTTTTTCTTTTAATTATACTTTTTATTTATTTCAGTTAACAAAAATGTTTTTACAATTCTAGTTTTCGTCATTTCGTTAGTTTTCGTTAACGATAATAACCTTGGTACCAAACAATGAGAACGCGCAGACTATAAAGTGAAAGTGAAACTTACAGGTGCTTTACTAATTCCTCTAAGCCTCCCGCTGTTGTGCACTTTAATTTGAGGGGGCAGGACATTTATTTAATCCCCAGAACCGGGCCCGGATTGGCCTGATCTTGTGACTAAATCCAATCCGATCTTTTAAAAAATGCCAGATCGGCAGCCGATACTGATCTTTCCATCGGATCAGGACATCCCTAGTTGAGATATTACACCTCAATCCAAAACGCTGCAGGAGTAAAGACATGTGGATCACCTGCATTTGTACAGAGAATAACAATACACCTGTAATATTCACCTTTAGCCTTATTTAGCCTTTCGTTTTGGTTCCAGCATGTACAATGTTACATATATTTCCACCATTTTATTGACACATACCATTGTTGAACTTAAACCTGACCAGCTGATCATAACACTGCCCCCATAGGCTTGTACTGTAAGCACTAGGCATGATGGGTAATCCCTCCATCCACCTCTCATCATCACTCTGGAACAGGGTCAATCTGGACTCATCAGACCACATGACCTTTTTCTATTGAAACACCGTCTGGTCTTTCAAAAAACCATGGGAAGGAATGCCCCTAGGACTAAAAAAAAAAAAGTGTTTGAGGAGCTCTTTGGAAAAGGGATTCATAGATAGATAGATAGATAGATAGATAGATAGCTCAACTTCAATCAACATCTACTTTATCATTGTTTTAAAAAGCATCTGAAAAGGACTTTAATTCATGAAAAAATGTAAGGCTGTGTATCACTTGATTTGTATTTGATGATTTGTAATGTGGATTACATTTTTATTGTTTTTACTTTAGTTTATTGTTTCAGTTATATTGTATTTTTTAATTCTTTTTTTTTTTGTGTATTGTTCATTTCGGGAGAGGTATTCATATAAGCCTTCTTTTTGGCTTCTAACCTCTCCTGCACATTTTTGTAACTTGTTTGTATTTTGTTTCTTGTTTGAATTTTGTTGTTTTTTCTATTGCTGTTTTTATTTTGTGCAAATAAATTAAATTAAATTATAGATAGATAGATAGATAGATAGATAGATAGATAGATAGATAGATAGATAGATAGATAGATAGATAGATAGATAGATAGATAGATAGATAGATAGATAGATCGATTTTATTTATTTAGTTAGTTAGTTAGTTAGTTCATGGTTGTGCATTTCATCAGTAAACATTCAATAATCATCAAGTAAACAAACATGTACACACCCATGCTCAAAAAGGAGCAGGATGAAGAAAATCTTTCCAATATTTCCTGCCCCCTTCTAAATAATAATAACCTTAATGGTTAGCCATACACAACTAGCTATAAAATCATACTGTATAAAGTCAGACAAACCAACTAAATAAATCCAAAGATAGCACCAAATGAATACAAAACCAAGTGCAAAACTACATGTCCAGAAAGTACAAAACATAGGTAAATATAAACCTGATGAAATGATGCAAAAACATTTTACCAGTCCAAAGTAAGTAAATAAATATGTCACAAAATACAAAACAAATACGAAGCCAAATGTAAAACTTATAACTGTTCATATAATCTCATTGTTCTTTCTTTATACACTTTTTTTTCAGTTGGAATATGTTTTTTTTTTTACAGTCCTTCAGCTCATTATAAAGAGAATTCCAGAGTTTAACACCAACCACTGATACACACGTCTGCTTCAAAGTTGTCCGTGCACACTGGTGTTTGAAATGATAGAAGTAGATAACAAAAAGGAAGAACACTACACAGGTCTACACGTGATCTTTATTCTCTGAGAAGCTCTTCGCTGCATCAGTTAAATGGGTTAAAGAACTGAAACACATTCATCACTGCAGTAATTACACTGGTCAACAACAAATTTATTGTTGACGTTTTTTGAGCTGATTTAGGATCATTTTGGTGTGCTGAATCCAAAAATCACATTAATTTTGCTCAATCAGGTCAACTTTCTGAACTATGCTACATATTGGCTTTTTAACATTTTTGCTTACATTTATGGGCATTTTCACATCATATGATACAAAATTCTTTCCTATTTCTTGCAATAAATAAGTTCTGAAGATTTTACTTTTGCCAATTTATGATTAATGTTTTTTAATATTACAGGTGAATGAAATGGCTTCGACTAGAAGATCTTGCAAAAATAAGCCTGACGTATTCTGCTACATCTGCGGTGAATACATAATAAATAATAAATACATCCTGTTAAAAAATTATTTTTTTTCCCTTAAAACCTATTTTGGGTGAGAACTATATAAAAAATCAACTGATAAAGTCACAAAAATGTAATCAATTTTGTGAGAAGATCAAATTTTTCCAAATCAAATGAGCAAAAAAACCTGACCTGATTGAGAAAAACAGATGTCATTTTGGATTTAGCAGTGCAAAATGGTCCTAATTCAGTTGAAAAAACCTAGATAACTTGCAAAAAAACATTTTTTTGTAATCCAGTGTTATCCATGGAAAGGATCTGATTTATTTGCACAGTTGAATCCTTTTTTTTTTTTTTTTGTAGCTGTATTGTGTATATTTTAGTCTGTTGTGAGTTTCTGTGACAGACTATCCGTCAGAAGTAATGGAACTAAAATGAATCATAAACGTAACAAATTCATGTTTGGAAAAAACAGACAAATCCACAGCTGAGGGAATGATTTCATGACTATAAAATCAATAGGACTACTCTGCTGTTTCATTCACAGATGTTCTACTTAACCAGTTGAATAATAAAGTGAAACTTCAGACTGATTGTATTAAAAAAGGCTCCATTATCCGTCTCTGTTTCCTCTCCTGCTGCCTCCATCATTCCTTTTTCTTTATTTCTTATCACTCCTCTCTCTTACTCTTGGTCTTTTCTACCATCTAACTCATCTTCCTTTGTCTCAGGTTTGTTACAGTTTGATTCCTCCGTCTCCTCCAGTCTAATGAAGATGTTTCTTTCTTCTCAAATGTCTTTTACTTCCCTGTTCTTTCTCCTACTTGCCTTCATGCTCCATTGACATTTGTGTATGTGCATGCATGTGGGTGAGTAAGAGAATATGGCCTAGTCAATGCCAAGTCAAGCTCTCGTAGACCCCTAATGGGTCTTAAAGACCTTCTGCTAGCTTTGACTTCAATTCTCCAAAGTCGATGCCATCTGTCAGTCAGCGACTCTGACTCACTCCGAGGAGTAAATCCACCCAAAACCAGAAGGAGATCCAATCATCCAGGGTTTTATCGGTACCGTTTCCCATTCAACATATTCAGAAACCGCTGCAGATTTTTTCCATTTGGCAAAACCAGTGTTAACTAATAAAGATTAAATACGGAAACATCAGCAGCTTAAATCCATGGGATCTTACGCTCAGGTACAGATGTAATGACTGTCAGCTGGATTATGAACACGATGACTGATCAGGCTCAGTGTGTGTTTACACTGGGCTGATAAAACCACCATGTGTACTTTTTATACTAGTTTTAAGTCCTTAGAACCGGTTATCTGTGTTCACTCTCACATATGTATTTTTAATATTAGCAGCTGACCCAGAAATTGACAAAAGATTCAGATTCAGGTTCAGAAAATTTGATTTATCCCATACAGGTAATTCATCTGCAGCAAGTGCAATACGTCAAACATGAATCAGTGTACAAATACAAGATAGGTCATTGGAAGACGACGACAAATAGATACATCAAATAGTCAAGATTAAATACTGATGCAGGCTAAAAGACCCTGTTAGGTCTGCTAACATTAATCAAATGACGGAATACATGTTATATAAAATGACAATAAAATTAGTGAAAGCTACTCCAATCAGTGAAACAATATTAATAAAACAGCAATACTTCACAAAGCAAGAACAGAGCAAATATAAAATTACAAAAACAAAAAATAAAATAAGAAAATAAAATATAAAATTTTACAAAAGTAAGAATTAAACAGAGGAAGAGTAAGAATAGAAATAAAAATAAAGAAATAGACATAGCATATGAATAGGATAGGATAGAATAGAATAGAATAGAATAGAATAGAATAGAATAGTCTTTGTCATTGTGTGTACAATGAAATGAGGAGTGCTACTCCAGTCAGTGCAACAATATTAATATTAATAACAAAACACCAGTGCTACAGAAATAAGAACAGAGCAAATGTAAAATTACAAAAGCTAAAAATAAGAAAAGAAAATACAATGTAAATTTTACAATTTTACACAGTAACATAAGAATAGAGCTAAGTAGAACAAAAAATAAAAGTGAACAGAATACAATATTAACAGTATGTGACAGTATGTATATGTATGAACAATATGAACAGTACATATTACCCATAAAAACACATGCATATCTATGAAACACAATAGTTTAGTTTAGTTCAGACACAAACATAATACAAAACATAGGGAAAAAAAACTAAATAAAACCAAAAAAAAAAAACAGAAAATGGAACATCTGTTGTGCCTGAAAGGGAGTAAGAAGAAGCCACTGCTTATCTAGTCCTACCCCCCGTTTCTAGTCCTCAGACATAAGATTATGATTATCCATAACATATATACAGTATTAACAGTATGTGACAGTAATGTTGCAGAAACAGGAAAGAAACACAAGAAAAGTTGAAAAGGTAAAACTGTCTTGACTAAATTGCAGGAGAAAGAATGTTTATCCAACATTAGTGTGGAAACTCTGTAATAACTCTTTTACATCAGGTTTCACTTTGCCGACACACACACACACACACACACACACATATGTATGTACCTACAGTTCGTTTGGTTTACGTTGACCTTCCTGTTCCCTTTGTAGACTATACACCCTACACTGAACACACCTATTCATCCATGATCCCACACACTCACATTTTGTCTGTGCTTATTTTATTTTAAGGTGAAAATTGCCCTGAAATTAACTGCCGGTTGTTATATCTGAAAACCTACCATCACAAAAAAGGAATGTCAAGAAAGTAAAGGTCGTTATTTCTGGGAAATGAGAAAAAGAATAATAATATTTTCAAGAATTGCTTTAATTACAAAAATTGTTTAATTTTAGGAAAATATATCTGACCTTGTCTTAAGAAGACATTTCAGCTGATACAGACTTAGATTTAACCAATAACAAGCTAAGAACAATATTTTTATTAATATCGTAGCAGAATAAGCACAGTTTGGTTAAATTTTGGTATTTTTGATCCATTTCCATTTCTGTTTTAAGATGTGTAGCCAAGCAAAAGAACCCCATTAGGACAATTTTTGCTTAATACAAGACAATTTGGTTACATTTTTTAAGGAACATTTGCTTTTGTTTAGTCTCAGGATGCCTGATTTGGAAAAAAAAGATTATCAGGGTCTCTTGAGGAAGAATCATGGATAACACAATCTCAGAAAATACAGGCCTGTGAAAACTAGTTTTCCAGTAGTTTTCTCTGATTTGGGCTGTTTGTGATGCTTACTGTTGGTGTAACTGACCCATTTTAGACCAAAATTACAAATATTGATGATATGTAGATGAAGTAAACACGAGTCTACACTTTTTTTTTTTCTTTTATTAGTGATAGTTAACAAAACATTGTGAACAGAAAAACAACAACACATAAAGAGAAAATCAAACAGTTAAACAAACCAAAAACAACAACAATGACAGAGTAATGACAAACAACAACAATGACAACATTATATTACAATGAAAAAGATAATAAATGTAAAGAGCAACTAAACAATATAGATTGATTAGGGGCGGTAGGGAAAAGGGGAAGAGGGGAGTGAGAATAAAAGTGAGAAAGAGAGGAGGAAGTGAGGGGGAAAATAAGAGTTGTAATAATGATAATGATAATAACACAAAATGATATAATAATAATAATAACATCAATAGTCTAATTGGCTAGCATTATTATTATACACAATAATATGAGTCTACATTTTCCTTTCAACTACAGTTGCAGTGTTTTCATTAACTACCTGGAGTTGAGCATCAACATGAATGAAAAATAGTTGATGTTTCACATTAATATAACTCTAAATCATCCATGAAAGTCAGACTCTTTACACAACAAAATCCAGAAGCCAGACTTGCAGCTGACGAACTTATGGTGATTCTTCATCATTATTTCTTCATTCACTTATTCAACAAAACGACACTTTTACACAAACTCTGCAAATTAATGTAATTAAACCTAATGCAGAAAGATGCTAGAATATCAATACAAAGGCACTGAAATAAACTCATTAACCTACGACCTGTGTTTCTACAAACTCCCTGTAAAATGCTGTAACTCTGAATAAAAGTAACTGATTAGAAAAGTTTTTTTAATAATGTTTTTACTGTTTTATTGACTCATGATTGATCAATCCTGGTCAAACATTGTGAATTCACCCGATCCTAATTCAGCGAGTTGTGTAGTGGAGTGGTTACTTAATTTTTTGTGTAGTTTTTTTTGGTCTTTTTTCATATTTATACTGTTTTACTTGTACTGTTTTCATTGTTTTCATCCTGTCTTGTTCTATCTTTTATGTTTCCTTCTTGTCATGCTTCTTTTGCAGAGGATAATATTATAGATAGATAGATAGATAGATAGATAGATAGATAGATAGATAGATAGATAGATAGATAGATAGATAGATAGATAGATAGATAGATAGATAGATAGATAGATAGATAGATAGATAGATAGATAGATAGTAATGTAACAATGTCATGAAATGGACAGTTTACTTTTGATATGTATAACATTTTTGTGTTTTGTGCAGGCTTAGTCAGAATTTATTTTGATATGTGTAAGATTTGTTAGACTTACTTATGGCAGCTGACATGGGAATTTATGGTCCGTAAAAGACAGGGTAAGGGGGCAGGAGTACATAACAGTATATAAGGTGAACTTCATCTTGCTCATTTTCGAATATTTTTTCTTTTTTATATTGATATTTACCCTCGACCACACTGGCTGCAGTTTATTGTCATCAGTTGGTCGTCTGTCCGTCCGTCTGTCCAAAAACTTTGCCATGCACTGATAAGTCGGGCCACTGGGGGCAGTAGTGCACCTGATAAGTCAGGCTGAGGGTTTTCAAGTGTGTGCATGTTATGTCTCTTGTTGAATTGCTTTTAACCCTCTGGTATCCAGGTGCGCCTTTTAGCCACATTTTGCACTTCCTTTTAAAAAAACTTTATATTATTTTTCAAAATTTAAATAAGGTTAGAATTCAAAAGTTGTTCATTTTTGCATGATCTTTAAAATTCTGGCCACCAACTAAAATGTGCACATTGTAAACAAAAGATAATTACAAGACTAGCATCTGTCTCCCAAGTGTGCCTAAAATGCACTGTTTCTTCCATTTGATGTGAATGATTAGGGCTGACCTTGATTTAAAAAAATAAAATCAAATTAGAGCAGAAAAATAAATAAATGTCTAATATTTAATAGTTTGATTTATAGGTGTGCATTTTACGCACACTTGGTGACAGATGCTAGTATTTTTGAACATTTGACCTAGCGCCAAAAATAATAATGCAAATTAACCAGTGTTGGAGTTAATCATTGACATATGCCAGGATGAAAAAATCTAATAATATATAATCCACTTTTTATGTGGTACAGTCTACTCTTGTTAAACCGCCCGCCGTTATACCGCCATTTTCGCTCACCGCCGACCAAAACCATTGCACAAAAATCCCCAATGCATTATTCCATTAGCTACCGCCATTTCCGCCTATCGCCATCCGCCAGCCCAGTTCCATGCACAAACAACACTTATACCATTGATTTCCCGACCGTTATACCGCCAGTGCGATTGCCATCGAGTACACATAAATTTTAACAATGCACTGAAACAAACGCGCCAGACGCTGATCGCGACAAGCTACGAGTAGGTCTACGGAACGGCCACCGTTCATTTATCGCAGAACACTCAGTAGGTCAGGATGTCGGGAAGAGGACGTGGGATTAAGCCAAAGCCTCAAGATGATGGGGTGTCATTTCCCGACACGGTATAATAATGCTTAAAATGTTTCCCCACTTTAAATGATCCCTTACAACATAACAGAATCAAGATTTATTTAGAAACGCAATTAGAACGGGTTAACGGAGGCAGCATAGACATCATATAGTAAAGACACGCACATTATGGACGCAACCCATTGTTACGCCATTTTCGCTATACCGCCAATTTGGCCGTGAACGGAAGTTGGCGGTATAACGAGAGTAGACTGTATATTGAAAAAAAAATAATTTTTTTATGTTTTTTGCATCTGAAAAAAAAGGTTTGTTTACATTACAAACACGGCATTTAAAGGGTTAAAAAATGTGACAATTATTGAGTATTTTTATTTTTTTATGTGGTGTTGTTAAGAAAGGTAGAAATAGAGTAAAATTCATTTGGAAACTGCCACAAAAGTAGCACTGGGTCTGTATGGGTTAAAAAGTTCATTAATCATTACTAAATGTTTTTAAGGCAACCACTTTTCTCAGTTTTTTAAAGTAAACTCAACATATCCAGGCTTACAGTGCGTCTATTGATTGAATGACAATAAAGCTGAGTCTGAGTCTGATTGAAATTGCGTTTCAGGGTGGAATTTCCCTTTACTGTCGTCTGCCAGCTGTTCACAGAGTCTAAAGGAAGCATTGTTTTTCCTCTGGGTTTCCACAGCAACTCTCCCCTAGCTAATATGAGGTGTAGCTTTACTTCTCGGTGTGTGTTTTGGCGACGTGGGCATCCTTTAAGTGTAATAAGTAACAAATGTAGCAGCGTTCAACACGGGTCATTTGGTGCACTGTTGCTCAAACCGTGAAGTACGCTTTGTCCCTGCATCTGAATAAAATGCCATGAAACTGAATATTTGAGGATGTGGGCTGCTTAAAGTATCTCGGCTGCTCAGTTTGTTTAATGTAATTAGAACGAAGCTCCGCAGTGTGAGACCAGAGGTAATAAAAGACGAGAAGGAATGAGAACAGCAGGGAGAATTATGGGCCGTAATAAGGGAATGTTTAATCTGGAACACCACAGAAGAAGAAAATGAAGGAAAACAGAGCAGCGGAGGGTGAGCGGGTGACTGATATAAATGACGGTTTGTTTAATATTTAACAATTTTATAATCTCAGTAGTTATTAATGGACTAAAATGGCCACGTGTTGAAATTATGTGTGAGTATCAAAAGTTTTTACCGAGATATGATAATGACATTCAATAAAAAAGTAAACAAACTTATTTGATCGGGACTAATTTGTATAGTATTTTTGTTTATTAACCCTTTAAGAACTGAAGTTGCAATATTGTGTTGAGCAACGTAACTGAATAAAACAGACCATAGCTCCAGATAGATTGTTACCACCTCCCACCAATAGATGGCGGACATGTGCCCCTTCAATCCTAACACTGTTAAAGGGCATGTTTCTGTTCAAAGTGAAGAAGAAAATCAAGTTTTAAAGTCGTGGTTCCGAGATGGTTTAGTAAGTACGGAAATAAAGTTTATTTATTTAAGTAAGTAAAGTTTATTTAGTTTTAGTTTGGATGGATAAGGACAGTTTGGCTAATCGATTGGCTAAAAAGCTACTAAAAGTTACTACAGTTTACTTTCTAATAATGTTTAAGTTAATTTATATTAAGGATAAAATGACAAAAAACTAAAACACAAAGAAAACTTCCATGTAGATACACTCAAAGTTCAGTTTCACTAAAAGTTATGTGATCCAATATGGCCACCACCGGTGACATCACAATATGCTAATTAGATGAGTACATTTACCCCCATCATAAACTCTTGGTCATACCCAATATTTTTTTCATTTACAGTGTAATTTTATCTTTAACCACTTCTAAGATATAGCTTTTGGAAATCTTGATATCAAAATTATTTTTTTCATTTTATTTTAACACCTAAAGGGTTAATTTGGAAATTAGACAGTTATTGATAACTTCTGCCAGTTTATTTCGGAAACATTTATTTACATGGATATTATTCAACATTTGACTACTTCCTTATAATTCAAGTTTTTATTTGATTTTGTCATGGAGAATTTACATGTTTTGCATTCACACGCACATATAACATTTTACAGTGTTGTTTTTGTATATTTCTTTTCTTTTCAGTAAAGAACCAAACAATCTATTTTTACAGTTGTTTTTCTGTGTATATCTCCAGTGTTTTCACTTCTTGATTTCTTTTCCTTTTTTAGCTTACCGGCTGACAGGCTGTAAGCTATTGTTGTCATCTGTCATCTGTCGTCCGTTACAAAAATTTCAATCGTCTTTTCTGAAACTACAATTCTGATTGACTTCAAACTTGGTATGCAGCTTCTTTATGATGATGTCAACAAAAGTTAGTGAAATTATTTGGATCCGAATCTGATTCTGGATTTGGTGCAACTTTGACAAATGTCCCCATTATAAGAGATAGGAAGTGGATGGATGCAATAACTCAGTAAATATAAATGATATCCAGTGTAAATTTCTACAGTCCAGCCCTGATGGGGAGATGACCAAAACATAATGTCCACATGCTGATCAGGATCTTCTTCTGGATCCGGAAACTTATGGAAAATTTCACATGGGCTCTTATGGAGAAAAAATTTTAATCGTCTTCTTCTCTGAAACTCCAGTTCTGATTGACTTCAGACTTGGTATACAGCTTCTGTATGATGATGTCAACAAAAGGGATTGACATTATTTCGATCTGGATCTGATTCTGGATTTGGTGCGACTTTGAAAAATTTTCCCATTGTAAGAGATAGGAAGTGGATTGATCCAATAAATCAGTATCAATGATATCAAGTTGGAATTTGAATTTTTTATAGATCTGATTGGAATATGACCAAAATATGGGCTATTTCTGTAATATAATAAATACACATAACTGGGTGATAATAAATGGCATCTGGATACATTTCCCAAAGCTTTTAATTTGGCCGGTAAGCTACAGGGCCATTGGTCCTATTTTTTTTTTTTTTTTATTTAAACAACAAAACATTCATAAGAATAATAATACAAATGACAGTCATATAGTAGCTAACCAACAGTGTGTGTCACAATTTGTTAACATTTGACTACTTACAAAACCTCAAGATACAGGACTGAAAACATTCATATGATAGAAAAATGTACATCTTACTCTAATTCTACTAAATACATTTTTCTAACAACTATCAGACAGGCAACTTAGTAAACCTCTGAGTATCTGACAAAGTAGAGCGAGGCAGGAGAAACGTGAACGGCTTCACCAAATCCCTCAAGGAGACACTTGGTGCCGTTGAAGTGGTTCTTATGACTGACATGTCCTGACCTCCTCACTACCCACAATCCCACTGAAAGCAAACGAAGTGCTTCAGCATCTTCAGCTGCATAACTCCCAGTCCCATACAGGCAACAACAATGACCCTCCTCCTTCTCCTCCTCCACCTCCTCCTCTTCCTCTCCAAAACCTCATCAATGTTAACACGCATACGGCTAAAATAGCTGGGTTGGTGGATGTGGGAAAGGGATGAAAGAGGAGGAACAGATCTAACAAGACGAGAGGAGAAAAGTAATTAGTAGAGGAGTAGGAGCTGGCAGGGAGCACGACAGATGGAGGAAAACAGTCCAAAACAGTCACACATTCAAAGATTACAATAGAAAACACACAGATGATCATATAACATTACATGATTAGTTGTCAACCACTGACATCAGCTGTTCTAGAAGATGATTAATCATTTGGAATAATCTTTAAACAAGTCAGAAGTGTCAGATTCCAGCTTCTTCAAGTGAATATTTTCTCCTTTCTTTATTCCTCTGAGTTAGTAATCATGTATGCTTTGTATTCTTTGGGTTGTGAATTAAACGGAACATTTGAGGACATCAACTAAAACTTTTTCACTGACATATTTCACCAAACAAACAACTAACTGATTAACCCAGAAAATTAATAACAATACAGCCGTATTTCAAGTGATTTTGACTAGTTTTAAGCCACATCCAGACTACTATGAATATTTTTCTGAACACATTTTGCATTTTCTGTATGTGTCATACAGAAGGCGCACCCGGTATCCGGGTGCGCCTTTTACGCACACTTTGTACTTCATGTTAAAAAACTTCATATTATTTTTCACAATTTAAATAAGGTTAGAATTCAAAAGTTGTTCATTTTTGCATGATCTTTAAAATTCTGGCCACAACTAAAATGTGCACATTGTAAACAAAAGAAAATTACAAGACTAACATCTGTCTCCCAAGTGTGCCAAAAACACACTATTTCTTCCATTTGATATGTATGGTTAGGGCTGACCTTGATTTACAAAAATAAAATCAAATTAGAGCAGCAAAATAAATCAATATGTAATATTTGATAGTTTGATTCATAGGTGTGCATTTTACGCACACTTGGTGACAGATGCTAGTATTTTTGAACATTCAACCTAGCACCAAAAATAATAATGCAAATTAACCAATGTTGGAGTTAATCACTGACATATGCCAGGCTGCAAAAATCAAATATGTGATCCACTTTTTATGTAGTATATTGAAAAAAAAATTATTTTTTTGCGTTTTTTGCATCCAAAAAAATGGTTTGTTTACAATACAAACACAGCATTTAAAGGGTTAAAAAATGTGACATTTATTGAGTACTTGGTATTTTTATTTATGGCTCAAGTTGATGAAATAGAAAGAAGTGTAGAAGAATTAAAAACTGTAAGAAATTTTTTTGACATTATTCCACATTATTATTCCGCTTAGTAAGGGCCTTGCTGGACGGGATACCGGAGGGTTAATTTCAGAGCTGATATCTATCCATTTTCCATGTTTTCTTGATAATAACCAAAATCACTTCAGTTCTTCCATCAATATCTATGGCATTGTACTGACAAAAACAGTGGTTTTAGACATTCCATGTTTTCTTTTCTGTCTGTTTTAGTCACATGATACACACAGGAGTTAGTACTGGATTGCATAACCATTGTTTTTGAGGACTTTTGATGGTCTAATCATTTTTTCTGAGACTGTATTAGTGTGTTTTTGGCATAATTAGTCCAAATCTAGCCATTTTCCATGGTTTTCTTGATACTAAACAAAATCACTTAAGTTTATCATTATTTATTTATGAGTTTCGATCCCCATTAGCTGCTGCGCACCACAGCAGGGGTCATTAACAAAATAAAAACAAAGCACAACAATTTCCCACAACTCGCTCCCCAAACAAGTTGTGCACACACTCAACACAACACGAAAACCAAAATTCAACAGCAAGCACACAATCCAAAACAATTGCAATAGCAGTAATAGCACCAACAACTAAAAAAAATAATTAATAAATAAAATAAAACCCAAGAAACAAAAACAAACAGAAAAAGTTCTTCCATCAATATCTATGGCATTGTACTGACAAAAACAGTGCTTTTAGGCATTCCGTGTTTTCTTTTCTGTCTGTTTTAGTCACATGATACACACAGGAGTTAGTACTGGATTGCATAACCATTGTTTTTGATGACTTTTGATGGTCTAATCATTTTTTCCGTGACTATTTCCATGATCGTGATGGATCGACAGTAAGAAAAAATGCAGAGAAACAGGAAGAGCAAGTAAGAAGAGAAGGATGAGGGTTTAGAAAATTCTAAAACAAGACAATTTGTAAGAAGGACGGAAGGAACGGAGCATGAATGGGTGAGCGTGGGCGTTGGTGTCCGATCAGAGGAGTAAGCGGGGGAGCGGTGTACCTTTTCAATAGACAGCTTAGTGGCCATTATATGGTCTGGAGGATTAGAGCTGTTCACTATTGTTCCCCTCAGGAGGTACCGACACACATTCACATGCACGCACACAAAACACACGCCCTTCTGCTCGGAATTTTTTGATCTCATGCTCTGGTTTTGTTTCATCACTGTACGTCTATGTGGCGTACATGCACCGATGCACCCGCGGCTTCAGAGGAAAACACACACATGCTCCTCTCCCCACCCGGTGACTCCATAAAAGGCCGTTCTATTGACAGACCTGCTTGTTCGCCGAAGGAGTCTTTTCTCATTAGGGCTGGGATTTTGTCGCCGGCCCTGCAGGCACCATTGTCCCACTCAGAGCGGGTTATTAGGCCTCCCCACTGCAACAACCCCCCCCTGCTGAATAGACCTGAGAGCAGTGGAGAGTCTGTGAAGGGCAGAGCAGGGTCTGGCAATTAGCAAAGACATGTTTGAAGAGAGGAGGGAGAGAAAAGAAAGGGAGAGTCGAGGAGAAAGAGAGAGCGGACCTGCGTTACAAAAAGGCTTCTTTTGAAGTTTTAGAAACTTTTGTCTGCTCTTTGCTGCTTCACTCTTGCTCCGTCATCAAAGCCAAAGACTGGTTCTTTAACACGCAACATCCCTCCACCTCCTTCCCCTCTCTCCCCTTTTTCTTTTTTCCCCCTCCTGTTTTTCTCTCTTTCGTTACTCCTCTCCCAGAGAATGCATTTGAAAAGCCCTGTATCTTCCGCAGGAGCTTTGATGTCTTAATGACGACGTGAAGAGGGAATTACGCTCACAGATTCCCCTTCAACCTTCCTTTTGTCGCGCTCCAGATTCCACCGGTTACATCTGGCTTGTACAAACTCACCTCGCTGACAACGAGCAGGCGGGATGCGTCGGAAAACGCTAAACCGATAACGAGCGAGAGCCGATAAAAGGCAGAACAGCGGCAGACATGGAAAAACTTGTCCCTCTTATCCAAACGCCTTATCACCATTGCAGCTCTGAGTCCCTAAAGCCTGTGTTTTATCAGACTTTGATACTGCATTGTTGCCTATTCAGTGTGTTTTTGTCATGTGGGGGTGGAGGCGGGTAGACTAAACCGGTGATTAAAGCTGCTACTGTGCCGTATCGCCGCTCCAGGAAGTTTGATAACACGCTTTATCTCTTGTCTTTTCAAACATTAACATAACTGAGGTGGAAACTGCAAAATGTAATTACAACAAATGACAGGTAATTAAAATATCCTCCTGATATTATATGTAACTTGAAACAGACAATGTCACATAATGTAAAAGAACAGATGAGGTTTGTGCAGACTGGTTTTGTTCAGGTGTGTGTCTGCGTGTGTGTACTTGCAAAGTGTAGCATTCCAACGCATTGTATTTCACATAAATGCATGCACAATATGTTTGCTGGATGTGTGTGTGTGTGTGTATGTGTGTAGTTTTCCCCATGGTTCTTAGACAAACACTGGGATGTTTCTGCGGCGCCTCTGTCTAAAGTTTGATCCCAGTGACAGCATGTTGAAAACTGATACGCATTCACACTCGCACAAACACACTTCACTCTGTGGCCGTGACCATAATCTTGTCTCTACATTCCTCTCCACTGACTCCGTTTTTGTTTGTGTACACTGTAAGATATTCGCCCGTCTAGTTTTTGTCCCGAAATGTCTAAATTTCCAAATGTTTATTTGTCTGCGCGCGCAAACTTGTGTTCCTTCCAGATCCAGAGGGTTTTCGACTATTACTGCTCTGTCCATTCAAAGATAACGTCCACAGACAATTTCTCTGCTCAGATTTAAGTTGCCGTGACAAGCTACAAAACCAACAAGCAGGAACATAAGTCTGAATAAAAGAAGGGAGAGTGGTGGATGTGTGGATTATTTCAGACAAGCTGCTGAATGAAGGGAAAACAATGACAAGTAGCAGGTTTAAGCCCCCGTCAGATCAGTCATGCCCTTCGATTTTAACTGAGCTGCTACTGGGTGTATTAGTTCTTATTCCATTTGTTAATTTCCCAGGCACAGTGGTCATTAAGCATTAGGTAAAACAATCCAGGCTCTTAACATGGAACGATCTACCGAGCACTACCAGAACAGGGGCGTCCCTGCCTATCTTCAAGAAGCTCTTGAAGATCCAGCTCTTCAGAGAGTACCTCCTGTCCAAGCACTTTCAAAGATTCCATTTTGAATGTATTTATATACTCAGTGCCAATAAAAACGCAACACTTGAAGATTCTTATATTTTTTTAAATCGATGAGGATTTTTATTCCATAAACTCTTTGGAATTAATCATAGGTCATTTCTATACAGTAAAAATAAAAAATCACTTCCAAATTTGTTGACAAAAAATAAGGATAAAGAAAGAAACTCAAGGACCCCCAAAACCAAAAGTCACAAAGCGGTCCCGGAGGCGCTGCAGCTCAATGTAGCGATCCTGCTGTGGCGTGGTCACACGTGCTCGTCCAGGGCGAAGTCTGTCTGCAGTTGAGCCAGTTTCTTCATGCCTCTGTTGCATCCTGACTATGGTGGACACATTGCATCCAAAACGGCGCGCCACCTGCCGAGCAGAGATTCCGGCCTCCAGGAGCCCCATAGCATGGCATCTGTGGTCACGTGTCAGTCTGGGCATCGCTGAGTTATTGCAAATGGTTTTGGTGCTTTTCAGCTTGGCTTTATATACAGAACATGAGCACTCCTTAACTGACCACAGTTCCTTAAATTGAGCAGTTCATTGCTGAGCAATGAGAAAAACAAGTCTTATGAATGCAGACAAGTTCATTCAAGTGTGACAATAGCTCAACCCGTCTCAGGTTGTTAAGAAATTGTCTGGGATTATCTTATACAGGTGAAACTGAAACATATTGATGTAGCTCAGGAACAATAAAACACATTCAAGTGTTGCGTTTTCATTGGCACTGAGTATACCTCCGCCAAGGACGTAATGTTTTCATCGGGGTTTGTCTTCTTGTTTGTTTGTTTGTCTGTTAGCAAGATAGCTCAAAAAGTTATGGACGGATTTTGATGAAATTTTCAGGAGATGTTGATACTGGCACAAGGAACAAATGATTAAACTTTGGTGGTGATCGGGGTGGGGGTGGGGGGTTACAGTAGGTTTTATATGATCCACACATCAGGATGGCAGGATTTTAATTCCATTGTACTTGTTACAATAGATAGATAAATATGAATGAATGTTTTTATTATTGTGTCTTGCATAAAAAACATGCCCAGCCCTTACATGGGCTTATAAGACACCAAAAATACACACCAAAAATCAAACACCAGACAATAGGCACAATAGACATGAACAAAACAAAATACTGACCTATTTAAACAAACACATCTGCCGCTTTTTCCAGGCTTTACAAACAAATAATGCTAATTTATATACATTAGAACTAAACAACCATTTCATCTTGTCATCGTCAGTGCTCCAGAACATATCAGGACTTCGGATACACATATCATCAAACAAAGGGGCTCTCAGTTCATCATAGAGAGGACAATACAAAAGAAAATGTGATTCATTTTTTTAGATAAGCTTTATTACAGACTCATGGTCCACATTAAAAAGCAAACAGGTAAATACAAACACAAAGAAAACAAAAACAAAACAAAAAAACAAACCCTCTATACTTTCATGACAATAAAAAGTCATGGAAAAATTATTAGACCACCCTTGTTTTCTTCTGGTCCAACTAAAGGTACATTTGTTTGGACAAATATAACGATAACAACAAAAATAGCTCATAGTAGTTTAATTTCAGAGCTGATATCTATCCATTTTCCATGTTTTCTTGATAATAACCAAAATCACTTCAGTTCTTCCATCAATATCTGTGGCATTGTACTGACAAAAACAGTGCTTTTAGGCATTCCATGTTTTCTTTCCTGTCTGTTTTAGTCACACGATACACACAGGAGTTAGTGCGTGATTGCATAACCATTGTTTTCGATGACTTTTGAAGGTCTAATCATTTTTTCTTCAACTGTGTATCATTAAAACCAAAGGCAAAAACAAAGAAATTCAACGAATATGTCACTAAAAAAAAAAAAAAACCACAACCAAAAAAGAAATGTCACACATTGTGCAACTGTTTCATTTTGGTTCTTTTACAACACTTTAAATCCAAAATGGCGTAGGAAGAAACTGAGCTTATATTGTTCTACCCCAGTTTTACACGACTCAACTGATCAGTTAACGTATACGTCTTCATGACAGACTGTAAAGCCGTTATAAACTGTCAAACCTCAAACTGTCACTTGTTTCTTAAAATAGTCATTTAGTTCTTGTTAGACCTCAGCAGATGGTGTTGTAATTCTCTAATGTATGAAATAAGACGTTACAGATCATCACAGAGGTCGTCTAATTGTTGCGGAACCAACAGTTTTCACTAAATAGCTGTTTGAGCCACTTCTCCCGTACGACCCCGTTTGAACCCTTTGAACACACCTGGAGATTGACGTCTTTTACGCTTAATCAGAATATCATTGAATTGATGACGTGAAGTACATAATATAACAAAACCTAAGCCTGTTAACACAAAAACAGGCCCTCAGGACTTGGCAGTAGACGATCAATCTGACTGCCTGACATCTCAACAGCAGTACTAATTTTTTTTACAAACACGATGTAGAAAATGTATGATCCGACTTGACACGATAAGAATGGAGAGTTTAGAGCAGAGGTGTCAAACTCATTTATCCAGGGACCGCATTCAGCCCAACTGGATCTCACATGGGCTGGACCAGTAAAGTAACAGCATCATAACCTTTAAATAATGACAGCTTTATCTCTTTGTTTTAGTGCAATAAAAAACATTAAATTACTTATTATATTGTTATATTATTTGGCAACAAGTATAATATTGTTAAAAATTTGGAGTTTGGAACTAAAATAAGAACAGTTTCTCATTCAATTTGTCATTTGCCCAGGTCATTGTTCTTCTTGATAGTTCTTCGAGGTTCAATGGGACTAGTGTTGCTTCGAAAGAGCAACTTCTACTCCAGTTGAACCTCGAACCTAGAAAAATGGAGTTGTCACTATTGATAGGTTATTATGCTATTATTTTACTTTAGATCATATTGATATGTATGTGGAACCTGAACTACAATGAGTTTGACACTAGGGCTGGGTAAAAAAAAATTGATTTGATTTGATTTGGCAACAAGTATAATATTGTTAAAAATTTGGAGTTTGGAACTAAAATAAGAACAGTTTCTCATTCAATTTGTCATTTGCCCAGGTCATTGTTCTTCTTGATAGTTCTTCGAGGTTCAATGGGACTAGTGTTGCTTCGAAAGAGCAACTTCTACTCCAGTTGAACCTCGAACCTAGAAAAATGGCGTTGTCACTATTTATAGGTTATTATGCTATTATTTTACTTTAGATCCTATTGGTGTGTATGTGGAACCTGAACTACAATGAGTTTGACACTAGGGCTGGGTAAAAAAAAAATTGATTTGATTTGATTTGGCAACAACCATAATATTGTTAAAAATTTGGAGTTTGGAACTAAAATAAGAACAGTTTCTCATTCAATTTGTCATTTGCCCAGGTCATTGTTCTTCTTGATAGTTCTTCGAGGTTCAATGGGACTAGTGTTGCTTCGAAAGAGCAACTTCTACTCCAGTTGAACCTCGAACCTAGAAAAATGGCATTGTCACTATTTATAGGTTTTTATGCTATTATTTTACTTTAGATCATATTGATGTGTATGTGGAACCTGAGCTACAGTGAGTTTGACACTAGGGCTGGGTAAAAAAAAATTGATTTGATCGATTTTAGACCGATTTCGTTTTAATTTTGTGTAATCGATTAATAGTGGATAAAATCAATTTTTCAGAGCAGGACTGCGAGTACCTGACCCGGGTATTGCCAACGGCTCTGTCTCGCGAGCCCCTGGGGAAGACGGGGCGTCTCGATCTCGCTCGTGACGGTTCTGGCATGGGAGGGACGTGGAGGAAGGGTGGGGAAGACACCTCTGCGAGAGGTCTTCCCATCCTCAAACTCGAACCCACAGTGTGAAGGAACTGGCCACCAGATGGTTCTCCGAGGCAAGTCGCGGAAGCCGGGCGTTCTGGGAATATGAACTTGGATCCATACTCAGCCATAGGTGATAGTATCTGAGTGTGGACTTAGAGGAATATAAAGCGACAATGACGGAAAACTACCCCTCCGCCTGCTCTGACCAACAGCCATGGAGTGCAACCGCCCCATCCAATGACTTTCTTGTACCAAGGGCCCAACATGAGTATGTTTCAGGGGTGTTGAGCTGCATTATGTAATAAATTCCCATTATAATAATAATAATAATAAACTTTATTTATATTGCACCTTTCTAACAGAAATTGTAGCCCAAAGTGCTTCATATTGATTGAAAAAAATACAATATTAAAATACATTTAGATTTGATTAGAAATACAATAAAATAAAAATAAATATAAAAACAGCGCACATTAAGATATTTGATTATGCATAGAATTTTTGAAGTGCAAGAAATAAGATGAAATGTGAGAGAAATACAATAAAATAAAAATAAAAGCAGCGTTATGTAATAAAAGTTCAAAATGTAATAAGAATGTCACGTCATCTTGCAATAAAGCCGCATTATGTAATAAACTGACATATTTTGTAATAAACTACCTCAGTGCATTATGTAGTAAATTTTTTCACATTATGTAGTAAGTTATTACAATTTGAGAAATTTATTACAAAATGCACTTGACACATTTAGTCATTTAGACACGTGTTTGGCACTGATTAGTGTGTGTTTATCAGCAAAATACATTTTAGTTACAAGTTAGCCACCAAAGGTGTGTGACGGTTTAGCTCTTTTTTTATATCCAGAAATGTTGTTTACATTGTTAAAGACACTTTCCTGAGTTTTTTTTTTTTTTCAGCTGCCATAGACACCTTATATTGATCAAAATATTTTAATTTGCCTTAAAAAGTTTCTGTTTAGAAATAAATCCATTTGTTGTTCAACATCAGCATTTTCTGCTTTGTGTGTGCATGTTGGAGTGTGTGGACTAATTGTGAATGTAATGCTAATAGGTAGGCTATCATTACCACTACTACAACTACTAATCTGCAGGGCTACTTCAATTAAAGAGGAGAAAAAAATCTACTTGAGTGTCGTTATTACGTAATGAACCATGTTATTACATTTTCCTGTAAATAAAAATGTGTCAAGTGTATTTTGTAATAAATTTCTCAAATTGTAACTAGAAGCACTCGGAGAGCGCAGACCTCCGCCAAGGCTGATCAGTGGCGCCCCCCGTGGGCCCCCCCACCCCCGATCACCACCAAAATTTAATCATTTCTTCCTTATCCCATTTTCAACAAACCCTGAAAATTTCATCCAAATCTGTCCATAACTTTTTGAGTTATGTTGCACACTAACGGACAGACAAACAAACAAACAAACCCTGGCAAAAACATAACCTCCTTGGCGGAGGTAATAACTTACTACATAATGTGAAAAAATTTACTACATAATGCACTGAGGCAGTTTATTACAAAATGTGTCAGTTTATTACATAATGCGGCTTTATTACAAGATGACGTGACATTCTTATTACATTTTGAACTTTTATTACATAATGGGAATTTATTACATAATGCGGCTCAACAAGGGGGGCCAAAATTGGCAGCGGTGCCCCAGGGTGATAGTAGTGCACCTTAACACTAGAAGCCACCAGCAAAAACAGAATAAAGATGACGACAAAGTCCATTCTGAGCCACTATAGAATCATGGCAATTATTTAAGAGCAGATTCAGCTATTTAATGCTGAAATGTCATATTTATTTCCTTTCTAACTGATACCAGTATTGATGTGTTGCATGGCTGCTGTTGTCAAATAATCAGGTTACAGCTCAAAATTGTGCTTTGGTATCACTAAATGAATCTGAATCAATCAAATAATACTGAATCGAATCGATATCGGGATTAATCGATTCAGAACCTTATGAATCAAAATCTAATCGATTAAGGAAATTGGCCATGATACCCAGCCCTATTTGACACCCTTGATTGTTAATATCTTCAGTGTAATTTTTGCGCTTAAGGGCCAGATTGGAGCTTCTGGTGGGCCGGTTTTGGCCCCCAGGCCGCATGTTTGACACCCCTGGTTTAGAGCTACACGAGTCTGTCAACCTGGAGAGTTAGACGCCTGGGCTAACACTGGCTTAACAATGCGTTGTTGTGTTTCTTTGGCACATACAACACCAGGGGAGGCTCCAGATATTTGTTGTTGACTACTGGCGACGCTCCAGAGCCCAAAAAATGTCATTTGGACCTGCCCTAATTTCAAATTACGCTTCAGTGTAAATGTGCTTTAGTTGCTAATTTTCAACTGTAATCTCTGGGCAGGTTGTAACAAAGCGGTGCCTAATCATCAGTGTTATCTAATACTCGGCATGCAAGACACAACCATTTCACAGAGGTGTTTTTTGGTTTTTGGCTTCATTTTTAAGACTTACCTGGAAGCGTGCATGGACACATACAGTACACCTGCTGAAAACAAGACTAAACTGCTGTTATTTAATCATCATCTGCCACAAATAAATACACTGCCTGCAATAAAACAGTCTTTATCAGACGTGAGCAATTAGTAAGAGAGCATTCCTCTGGGTAAACTTATAAAGTTCCATTATTCTTAATCCACAAATAACTCTTAGTAACGCAAATAAATTTCCAACAAAGAAAGTATCAGTGTGAGTCATGCTGAAACGTGGCCCAGCGGCACATCGTGATGAGCAGGGTAGTTTTACATTGTTGTAAATAGTTGTTCATCAAAGACGGGCTGTCAGCATGTAGCCTCACACTGCAGAGCGTGCCAGCATCTTTGAAGTTAACCAGGACCGTGGAGCTGCAACAAACTCACACGCACTTCGACACAAACATAAGGGCATGCAAACACATGTCGACTGTAGGCGAAAATCACACATGGAAAGAAAACATACAATAAACATACATGCAAATGAGTCTGTAAAGCCTAAGAGTTTCAGAAGATTCTTAAAATACGGTCAGTTTTAATGTGAAAACCACCTGATGCTGACAGATGCACTGCTGTGTCAAAATCTGAAAGTACATAGTAGGGATAGAACGCCATGAAAGTTTCATATCATGGTTATTGTGACCAAAATTATCACGGTTATCATTATTATGGTGGTATTGTTACCTTCACCAAGGAGGTTATGTTTTTGCCAGGGTTTGTTTGTCTATTTGTTTGTTTGTTTGTTTGTTTGTTTGTCTGTCTGTCCGTTAGTGTGCAACATAACTCAAAAAGTTATGGACAGATTTGGATGAAATTTTCAGGGTTTGTTGGAAATGGGCCCCCCCACCCCCGATCACCACCAAAATTTAATCATTTCTTCCTTATCCCATTTCCAACAAACCCTGAAAATTTCATCCAAATCTGTCCATAACTTTTTGAGTTATGTTGCACACTAACGGACAGACAAACAAGCAAACAAACAAACAAACCCTGGCAAAAACATAACGTCCTTGGCGGAGGTAATAATAATAATAATAATAATAATAATAATAGGCACAGTGTACTGTCTTTTGGCAGAAACATCCAAATATTAATATGTAAACATCAAACATACAAATGTGGCACCTTATGGCCATTGTTTGACCATTTTTCATATCAAGTTTGAGTTGTTTTAGTTTCTTTTTCAGAGAGAGAGAGAGAAAGAGAGAGAGAGGTGGATGGATGGATAAATAGATGGATAGACAGACAGACAGAATGGAGGTCTCTCTTTTTTCTTTTCTGTCTGTTTTAGTTACATGATACAAACAGGAGTTAATACTTGATTGCATAACCATTTTTTTTTTTATGGCTTTTGATTGTCTAATAATTTTTTCCACGACTGTATGTTTTGAAAACGTTTCTGTCAGTAAAACATAATTTACTGCCAATTATACATTCATTCATACATTTATTAAAATGAACTTTTCTACTACACACAGCAGGTAGAATTGCAACCAAAAAGTTTAACTCTAGTGTGGTGTTCATATTTTTGTTATTCAGCCAGTGTTCGTGGGTGTGGTGGGCCTGTTGCATCTGTGGGTTTTTAATTCAATATAATCAATTAATTTTATGTTAAAATACTCAACAGATGTTTTCTTCATCCCAATTACAAGCAACATAAAAAGCAGATATGTTTAGTATTTGCCTTTTGCCTTTGCTAGATCACATTTATGAATTAAAGTGCTACTCATGTTTAGTTGTTTTTTTGTAATAAAATGTAATATAACACTGGTCAACAACAAATTTATTGTTTAAGGTTTTTGAGCTGATTTAGGATAATTTTAGTGTGCTGAATCCAAAAATCACATTAATTTTGCTCAATCAGGTCAACTTTCTGAACTATGCTACATTTTGGCTTTTTAACATTTTCACATCCTATGATACAAAATTCTTTCATATTTCTTGCAATAAATGAGTTCTGAAGATTTTGCTTTTGCTAATTTATGATTAATGGTTTTTTTAATATTACAGGTGAATGAAATGACTTTGATTAGAAGATCTTGCAAAAATAAGCCTGATGTATTCTTCTACATCTGCGGTGAATACACCATTGTACCTAACAGGAATCAAGTCACAAGTTTCATAAAGTGTGCTTACCAATCTTATTTTGGTATTAATTATTATATTTTGTGAGAAGATCAAATTTTTCAAAATCAAATTAGCAAAAAAAACCTGACCTGATTGAGAAAAACAGATGTCATTTTTGGATTTAGCGGTGCAAAATGGTCCTAATTCAGTTGAAAAACTAGAAGCACTCGGAGAGCACAGACCTCCGCCAAGGCTGATCAGTGGCCCCCCCCCCGTGGGCTCCCCCATGCCAAGGAGGTTATGTTTTTGCCAGGGTTTGTTTGTTTGTTTGTTTGTCTGTCTGTCTGTTTGTCTGTCCGTTAGTGTGCAACATAACTCAAAAAGTTATGGACAGATTTTGATGAAATTTTCTGGTCTGCGCCCCCCCCCCCCCCCCCCCCCCCCCCCCCCCGTGGGCCCCCCCACCCCCGATCACCACCAAAATTTAATCATTTCTTCCTTATCCCATTTCCAACAAACCCTGAAAATTTCATCCAAATCTGTCCATAACTTTTTGAGTTATGTTGCACACTAACGGACAGACAAACAAACAAACAGACAAACAAACAAACAAACCCTGGCAAAACATAACCTCTTTGGCGGAGGTAAACATAGACAACTTGCAAAAAACATTTTTTTGTAACCCAGTGTAATCAAGATATAAGAGGAAAAAATTCATTTAAAAAAAAATTGCTCATAATTTTTCTTTTAATAAAAAATGAAAACAGGTCCCACAGACCCAAACACCGTACTAGGGTTAAAAGTACATAAAGTCAAGGTCCTGGGGGAAAAAAATGGCAGTTTTGTAAAAGTCTGGAATTTGTATTTGGACAAAGAGCAAACACCCTGTTCAGTAATGGACTGAAACGTCTAAACCAGGGTTTTTCAATTATCATATTTCTGAAGTGCATGTAAATGTGTCAGATCTGATTATTACAATTTTCTGTTTTGGATTTTTACTCATTGATATCACTTCCCTCTATCGGCAACCAGTGTTCATTTCTGAAGTAACGATGCGATACTGGTGCATATTGCATTAAGTGTCTAAGAACCATTAGGCTTAATTGATTCCACCAGTGCTATAAAGTCAACATACCAGAGCATTTTCCATCTTTGGGTAAAACTGCATCCACTTTTGGCATGAACGTTTAACATAAAGTTGTAATGACTCCAAAGTAATGCGTGAATGATTATTGTGTTTGCATGCATGTTCACAATTATTTGTAATTTAAAGTTATATTTTTAACTACGCCGGCTGTAATGATTTTTTGGCATTTAAAGCCGCGTTCTCCATATAGAGGATTGCACTCTTTAAGCATTTTTTAGCTTTTTTGCATGCAGTGTTTTTCTGTTGTTGCGTTCATCAGTTAAGTTTAGATTCTGTATAATCCCAGCTGTGATTGCATCTCCTGTCCGAACGGTGAAACTCCAGGAATGTAAGATGAGTCAGAGGTCAAATGGGGAGAAAACTACTAAAGTACTAATGAGGAGATGTTTAACCGGAGAATAATTTGATACAGGGAAGAGCCGGGTGGGCGAGGGGGAGAATGATTGAGAGTTCAAAGTGCTGAGGCGAAGCCGGCGGTGTGCGTTTCAAAGGCGGCGCGTGGCGATGGATGTGAGAGATTCGTTAATTCAGCAAAGCATCGCGCTGCCTTGATGTTTACTAGAGTTACACATGGTGCAGCTGGAGGAGCGCACACACTTACACACACACGCATAAACACATGCACATGCACAGTTACAGTACATGCGCTACGTAGACCAGGATGCAGTCGACAGTGCGCTTGTGTTGGAACTCAAACGTACTTCCACACATTGCGTTCACATGTTCACATGCATGCAGACACATGCTCATTGACGTACCCACAGCTATTGGCAAACGCTCACACACACTGAACGTGTAACTTCACCCCACTCTGGGTCTAACTCCACCCACTGTGTGATTCTGAAAAGTGTTAAAAAGTTTGCCTGAAGCTGGTGGAGGGTGGGAGGTGGGAGGTGGTGTGGGGGAGGGGCTGAAATGGAGGTGTGGATTTGTGTCCGACAGGAGTAAATGAGGGAAATGGAATCAGAGGATACATGAGGGTCTCAAAAAAATGTCATTTAACTCTCAGGGTGTTTTCAGACCCTGGTCCGTTGAAAACCAGTGGGTTTTTTTCCCCAGAAACTTTTTTTTTTTTTGGTGTAAATATAAACTCTGTAAACTGCAACTTCTGATTCGAACCAAACAAGTTCATTTCCAAATCTTCTGCACTGCAAAAATCTAAATCTTACCAAGTGTACAGGGTGGGGAAGCAAAATTTACAATGAACATTTAGTTGTTTTTTCTCAGCAGGCACTACGTCAATTGTTTTGAAACCAAACATATATTGATGTCATAATCATACCTAACACTATTATCCATACCTTTTCAGAAACTTTTGCCCATATGAGTAATCAGGAAAGCAAACGTCAAAGAGTGTGTGATTTGCTGAATGCACTCGTCACACCAAAGGAGATTTCAAAAATAGTTGGAGTGTCCATAAAGACTGTTTATAATGGAAAGAAGAGAATGACTATGAGCAAAACTATTACGAGAAAGTCTGGAAGATACTATTAAAGAAGAATGGGAGAAGCTGTCACCCCAATATTTGAGGAACACTTGCGCAAGTTTCAGGAAGTGTGTGAAGGCAGTTATTGAGAAAGAAGGAGGACACAGAGAATAAAAACATTTTCTATTATGTCAATTTTCTTGTGGCAAATAAATTCTCATGACTTTCACTAAACTAATTGGTCATACACTGTCTTTCAATCCCTGCCTCAAAATATTGTAAATTTTGCTTCCCCACCCTGTATTTTTCTCATTTCTAGTCAAAATATCTCATCACACTTAAAATAAGACAATCACTTATAGCAGGGGTGTCAAACTCATTTTAGTTCAGGGGCCACATTCAGCTGAATTTGATCTGAAGTAAGCCGAACCAGTAAAATAATAACAATAATAATATAGAAATAATGTCAACTCCAAACTTTTCTGTATGTTTTAGTCAAAAAAGTAAATTTACATTATGAGAAGGTTTACTTCTACAAACTATCCTTTCAAAAGATGTGAATAACATGAATAAACTGAAAAAAATAAGTATAATTTTATCAATATTCTGCCTCAGTTTACCATTTACACATGTACATTATAACTTATAAATCACAGTGGATCTACAAACACACAAAACATTTAGAAACAGGCAGAATATTGGTAAAATTGTACTTACTTCTCATAAGACATTTTAGGTTGTTCATATTTGTTCAGGTTATTCACATTTTTTATGAAATTTTACTTCGTTTTAGTGTAAAATCATGACCATATTTACATTTACAAAGAGAAAAATTTAGAGTTGTCATTTATATGTTATTATGATGATATTTTACTGAATCCTGCCCACTTGCGATTGAATTGTTCTGAATGTGGAACCTGAACTAAAAGGATTGTTAATAACTTAATGTAATTTTTGCATTTCACAAATTCACCCCAAGGGCCGGACTGGACCCTTTAGCGGGCCAGATTTGGCCCCCGGGCCACATGTTTGACACCTGTGATCTAAAGAGTAACTTTACAGTGAGATATAAGAACTTATTTTTCAACAGTAGATCTTGAAAATCTTATTTCAAGAAATCTTACCAAGCTAATTTTCACTTGTTCCATTGGCAGATTTTTTGCTTAATTCACTTATTTTGCTTAATTCAAGATTATTTTGCTTATTTCAAGCAAAGAATCAGCCAATGGAACAAGTGAAAATTAGCTTGCTAAGATTTCCTGAACCACCTTGATGTCTTTCATTACTATTAAATCATATAATTTGGTTTACCTGCCAAAAACACCTTCTAGTGTTTAGATTCACTGGAATATGTAAATAGACTATATTCTGTTTTCTCTCTATTTTTCTGTTGTTTTCCTATTTTTTCTATAACTACTTGACGTTTCTTTCTTTCTTTTTGTTTTTCTCTCGTTGTGTCTTTGTTTGTTTTGCTCTTTAATGACATTACAACAGAAATCACACAAACACATAAACCTACAATTCATAAAACAGTAAATCCCACCTAAATGTCAGCATATTTCAGTTTTTTTCCTCCTCTATGACACTGAAAATCTCTCTATTCACCCATCGATCCTTACTTGTTCAGTCATCATTGCATTAATAACACTGGTCAACGACAAATTTATTGTTGAAGTTTTTTGAGCTGATTTAGGATAACTTTGGTGTGCTGAATCCAAAAATCACATTCATTTTGCTCAATCAGGTCAACTTTATGAACTATGCTACATACTGGTTTTTTAACATTTTTGCTTACATTTATGGGCATTTTCACATCATATGATACAAAATTCTTTCCTATTTCTTGCAATAAACGAGTTCTGAAGATTTACTTTTGCCAATTTATGATTGTTTTTTTTAATATTACAGGTGAATGAAATGGCTTCGACTAGAAGATCTTGCAAAAATAAGCCTGATGTATTCTGCTCCATCTGCGGTGAATACACCATTGTACCTAACAGGAATCAAGTCACAAGTTTCATAAAGTGTGCTTACCAATCTTATTTTGGTATTAATTATTATATTTTGTGAGAAGATCAAATTTTTCAAAATCAAATTAGCAAAAAAACCTGACCTGATTGAGAAAAGCAGATGTCATTTTTGGATTTAGCGGTGCAAAATGGTCCTAATTCAGTTGAAAAAACCTAGACAACTTGCAAAAAACATTTTTTTGTAACCCAGTGTAATCATCCTCTAATGCAGATGTACACGAACATATGGTTTGTTTCTCCTGGTTAGCATCAGACCTTCAGATGGCAGAGGGGCTCCGTTCTGCTGATGGGGACGTCGTCTATTTTGGGGATATGACAGTAGTTTTTATATATCAGGATGGTTTGAGGTCGGAGCAAACGACTAAATATATCTGACCTGGTGTGGAGTACGTGTGTATTCAGAATATATCAAAACCTGCATTTTACACCAATGAAGACAGGATTTAGGATTTTTTTTCTTCTGAACACTGATATTCGCTGTATGTTTTTCATCTTGTAGCCAGTCATGCATGTCTCAGAATGATATTAAAGCCCTTAAAGACACATTAATCCATCAGTAGATATAATTTTGGATATCTAATACGAATACCACAGCTCTCCTTCTTGAATATAACTGAAACACTGTGTTACAGAGTGATGCTTCTTTTACATCATAACAGTTTCATTTGGACATGTAGTTAACACACAGAATTATGGATTATGTGGTTTGATGTTTTCAGTTTACAGAGAAGTAGTGTGGAAACCAGTGATTCTGACTCTCCTTCATATGATTCTGAAGGATAATAAACGCTACTGACTACTTCACAAATTCCACTGATTCACCTCTATCCTTGACTGTATCACCCTCATCATGTTAATTTGTAGACACGCAGGACTTTAGGCAGCAGCTGCATGAATAGAATAGAATAGAATAGAATAGAATATAATAGAATAGAAGCTCTGTGTCTTTAGCAGCAAACATTTAATGAGCAAAAAAAGACTGTATAGAATATCACACAAATTGTACCAAAAAATATTGACAATATACAAAACTACAAGATATACTAAAATATATGAATATAATGTAGATAGATAGATAGATAGATAGATAGATAGATAGATAGATAGATAGATAGATAGATAGATAGATAGATAGATAGATAGATAGATAGATAGATAGATAGTAATGTAACAATGTCATGAAATGGACAGTTTACTTATGTATAACATTTTTGTGTTTTGTGCAGGCTTAGTCAGAATTTATTTTGATATGTGTAAGATTTGTTAGACTTACTTATGGCAGCTGACATGGGAATTTATGGTCCGTAAAAGACAGGGTAAGGGGGCAGGAGTACATAACAGTATATAAGGTGAACTTTCTCCCACTCATTTTTGAATATTTTTTCTTTTTTATATTGATTTTTACCCTCGGCCACACTGGCTGCAGGTTATTGTCATCAGTTGGTCATCTGTCCGTCCGTCTGTCCAAAAACTTTGCCATGCACTGATAAGTCGGGCCACTGGGGGCAGTAGTGCACCTGATAAGTCAGGCTGAGGGTTTTCAAGTGTGTGCATGTTATGTCTCTTGTTGAATTGCTTTTAACCCTCTGGTATCCAGGTGCGCCTTTTAGCCACATTTTGCACTTCCTTTTTAAAAAACTTTATATTATTTTTCAAAATTTAAATAAGGTTAGAATTCAAAAGTTCATTTTTGCATGATCTTTAAAATTCTGGCCACCAACTAAAATGTGCACATTGTAAACAAAAGATAATTACAAGACTAGCATCTGTCTCTCAAGTGTGCCTAAAATGCACTGTTTCTTCCATTTGATATGTATGATTAGACTTAGACTTAGATGACCTTGATTTACAAAAATAAAATCAAATTAGATCAGAAAAATTAATCAATATTTAATATTTAATAGTTTGATTTATAGGTGTGCATTTTACGCACACTTGGTGACAGATGCTAGTATTTTTGAACATTTGACCTAGCGCCAAAAATAATAATGCAAATTAACCAATGTTGGAGTTAATCACTGACATATGCCAGGCTGCAAAAATCAAATAATATATGATCCACTTTTTATGTAGTATATTGAAAAAAAATATTTTTGTGTGTTTTTTGCGTCCGAAAAAAATGGTTTGTTTACATTACAAACACGGCATTTAAAGGGTTTGAAAATGTGACAATTATTGAGTATTTGGTATTTTTATTTGCGGTTCATGTTGATGAAATAGAAAAAAGTGTAAAAGAATTAAACTGTATGAAAAATTTTTTGACATTACTCCACAAGTGTGCGAAAAAGGCACACTTGGTGCTTAGTAAGGGCCTTGCTGGACTGGATACCGGAGGGATAAATGTTGATATAATATAGATGGAATAAATATGTACAATATATAATGGATATGTACAGGTAATATAGGATATGTGGTGAAATGAAAACAAGGAGTGTGATTTGTGATTATTGCACTGAGGTAGGGTGGGTGTTATAATGTTCATTAAACTGAGGGTGGTGGTTATTCAGTCATTGGGGGTGGGGGTGTACATTTAAGTGCTTGTGGGTAGAAACTGTACTTGGGTCTGTTTGCCATATTGTCTCCATTTTAGGTAAATGTGAGTCTGCTCTGTGCTTGACCTCGCTTCTCCATCGATGAAGTGTGAACATTGATGTAAAACAGCGACATGAATAAGCACAAGCTGCACATGTGAAGATTAATGCAGTGTCACAGGCGCGTGAACATGTGGAGAAAAGAAGGAAAAATAAGAAAAGAAACAAGGAAAAAAAGATGACAAGGAGGCTACTTTAGATTTGAGGCTTAAAACAACCAAAGGAACTAAGCCAGATGCTTTTGTTTTACAAACACACGCAGAAAAATGATCCCTAACTGTATGTTTTCAGAACTCATAAACTCCATCACTGTGTGACGTTTATGAGCCGGTGTGTGTATCCACTTGCCTCGTGCCTGTATGTTATTTCATCGCTCTGTTGATATTTTACGCTTTGACACAGTCCATGTTCGGCGTTGCACGAGGAGAATTTTCTCACTGTTGCTTTTCTCAACATTTTTCGTGTCATAACCAAACCCAGGCCTTATTGTTAACCTAAACCTGACCGCCGACGGTAAATGGCCCGTGCCTGGATGCAGTATCTGAAAATATACTGAGGCCGAAGCTACGAGGAACTCTGGAAAATAGATCTGGCCTTATTAATGCCCCATAAAAAAGTGGCACGCTAATCACATATTGTGTATTTGGATAATATCAGATGGACATTGAAGGGGCTGGATTTGTGCTCCGTCAGCTTGAAGTGATGCACTTGAACTCCTTTCTGTAATTATTTCACTTAAGCAGAGTTTTCTCAAAGATCTGCTGGAACTCCTTAAGCCAGAATCAGTGCATAATATGGTACTTTATTGATCCCCAGTGGAAAAATTTCCTCCTTCCAGGAAGGTCAGGGGCCAGGGTCAGCAGAGGGAAAGAAGGTGGGGATTTAGTTTCCAAATGGACGTAAAATTAAACACTGACACCAGACTTAACAGATGGTTTAGTGGTGAGCGACACGTAGGTTTTGATCCTATTGAGTTACTCCATCATTTACACATATGTTTGTTAGTTTCAAAGACGGGTTTAAAAGGTAAGAAAGTAGCAGCTTGGTGTAAAACTGTTGAATCAGAATGTGAGATTATGTGAATATAAAGAGTGCACACCTGAAAGTAGTGGTAATTCTATCATCAGGTGCATTTCTAATGTATTTAATGCAAATTTTGATATTTCACATTGGAAAATGTTTAAAACTGCTTTAGCCCAATCGGCCCGCCGGCAGGCCTAAAAAATTATATTAATATTCATCTACTATAAAAATATAGTAAATCAGGACAATGGATGTTTTTTTCAACTTTTGCTCAAAGTTTCGACCCTAATGTTAATAAAAGTACATCAAATGTACAATGTGTATAAAACTAATTTAGACCCGATAATTAAACTCCAAAAAAAAAGCTATTAGAGTCATAAACAAAGCTGGTTATCTCCAATCAAGTAATCCACTTTTTGTAGAATCTGGTTTACTAAAATTTTTTGATATTGTATATTTAAAAACAATGGAATTTATGTTTCACGTTAAAAGTAAAAACCTTCCTTTTTGTATTCAGAAAATGTTTAAGTTAAGAGAAGGACATTATAATTTAAGAGGGATGTTTGTGTTTGAAAAATGTAAAGTAAGAACAAACGTTAAATATCACAGTGTTTCAGTTATTGGTGTCAAACTATGGAACGAACTGAAGGATGAAGTGAAATTGTGTAGCTCACTGTTGAGTTTCAAAAAGAATTTAATTTGTCAAATTATGAAGGGCTATGAAAGTAATATGATTACAAAATAACTTATTACACTGAATGTAGTATAATTTAAGTTTAAGTATTTATCTGCTGCAACTTAAGGTGTGGACTTGGACTAAGGATGTGAATAGGAGAAGCAGAAATAAGCCTCCAGCTTCAGCTTCTTCCTTTTTCAGTTACAAAATGTGTTAATTTTATGTTTGTTTTTTTAATATGTAGGTGTTTTGTTTTGTTGTTTTTTTTAATATGTATGTGTTTTGTATTTTGTATCTAACTGAAATAAACATTCATTCATTCATTCATTCAAAAGTGTATTTTAGTGCAAACTTTAATGTTCAAACATGATTTTTAATCTTTGTGGGGTGAAATACACGCTATTAAAAAATCTCCGACACGAACAATTAATTTATGCATATCATCGTCAATCCAGCCAAAAAAAACAGGCGAGGATAAAAAATTCTAATTTCTCTTTTAGTTTGTTACAGTTTACTCAGGCAGAGTAATAGATACAATATTTTAGACAATGGGAATAGATTCTGTGAGGTCTGTAAATGTCCACAGACACCAACAACATCCATATGAACCTTATTATTGTGAAGTAATTCTTCATTTACTTTGGGTATGTCTTTTTAGGTGTTTTTCCCCTGAAAATATGGTCAGGGTTAAACAGGTTTTAAACAACAAAAGAAAATGTACGCCCCCCCCCCCCCCCCCAAAAAAAAAAAAAAAAGAAAGAAAAACAATGCATATGTACAGGAAATTGCATAGAGGAAGCTGAAACCCCTTTTTGAATAAATCTACTGAAGTGAAGGTTTAAGTCACATGACTGATCAGCTGATTGATCCAACAGCTCATGATGAGGAAATTAAATTATTTCTCAGTTTCATCGACGAAAACGACATCACAGCCACTTTAGATGGAATATTTCAACAACACACTTACTTCTGCTGTTTACTAGAGCCTTGCGTAACATTGTCTACAGCGTCACCTGCTGGTAACAACACAATGTAGATAATTTGCTCCAAACCAGTTTATGAAAATGCATAATTGGCATTTGTCATTTGCAACTTTTTGAAACTAACGGTCACTCTGCGTTCTGTTCAGAGTTACTGAAGGAGTCGCTACAGCTTCAACACGACCAGACCTGTAGTGATTTTTGCCTCTTTTAAAACCTTTTCACCTTCAAACACTGGTGTTTAACCCTTTCATGCATGAATTATGAGAAACTTAATTGAGATTTTTTTTTCCTGAGTGTTTTTATTCCTCTTTAGGCATGAAAAAAAAATTCGATTGAAATTGTTTTTTATGAACCTATTTTTCATGGAGTTGCAAAAATGTCTACTCAGTTGGACACCATGTGCTTAATTTTTGAAGCAAAGAAACATGTATATACTGATACACTGTGTGAAAACTATGAAATAATTTTAAAAAATATTGTTAATCTGATGTTTTGTCACATTTTAACAAACTCTAATGCTAGTTATTACTCACTTTATGGAGATTATATGCAAAAAAAACAAAAAACAAAACCTTAATGTTAATGGCAGTCTAACAACAATAACAAGTACCTGATTTACACTCAAACATGTCACTGTAGATCAGGTTTATCAAAAGCAAAGTTACAGTAATTGTATGAATGCCAGTGTATGGGATGATGCTTAAGTGTCCACCGTGTTGGCTGATATGGAACTAAAATAATAAAATCCTTTAAAATATGATAAGAGAACAGCTGTAGAATAACTGTCCACTGTAGTGACCACTATGCATGAAAGAGTTAATGTGTCGAGGCAATGTCTAGTTTGATAAAAATACAGGCTGTCCTAAAAAATTTACATCATTTGAGATGTCCATATTGGAGTGACTACAGGGTCAGAAGAAAGGATACTTAATACGATTTATTTTGCACAGAAATTGTTTTATTCTACAAATTTCAAACGAAATTTGTCCAGTATAGTTAATTAAGAACGGCGCCCCCTGGTGGATTGATTGAGAAACGCTCATTCCAACACATTAAATGTCAGTAGCAGCACTTTGTTCCAGTCAGACTAATGACAACGACAATGAAGCACATTCTCAAAAGGAACTAAGAACTGTAATGGTATTATTAAGTACTCATATTGGTACTCGGTATCAGCAAGTAATCAAATGTAAGTACTTGTACTTGTACTCGGTCTGGAAAAAAGTGGTATCAGTACATCCCTAGTTTCTTGCCACTGAATGTTCAAACTTTTTCCAAAATAACGTCGTATGAGGCCCAGTGGAATCTCTGCATTAGCCAAACATTTACTGTCAGAAGTTTATCTGTTTATATACATGCTCGTGGACTGAACATTTTTTGCACAGATTGTTATCTTCATCCGTATACCTGCTGGTAGAGTCATCCATTAAAGCTGTGCAGACTTTGTGCTGATATGTCTAAACATGTGATGTGTTTACTCAGACCTCCACGATGTATGAATCAGCTCTGAGACTGCTGCTTCTGTCCGGTAACACCTGTACGTCAGTTACTTTGCTGTAATCTTATGTGTTACCCACTGAGTTTCCCTACGGGGGTGATAGCTAAGGATGGGAATTGTTAAGAATTTAACGATTCTGATTCCATTATCAATATTGCTTATCGATCCGATTCCTTATCGATTCTCTTAGCGATTCTCATTGGGTGAGGGAATAAAAGAGTACAGACGGGTGTGTTTGCAGTAACTGTCTTTTATATTTCCATCTCTGCACAGAAAATATAACATATACAGTATGGACAAATAATAATAACAGATGAGGCCGGGCCCAGTTCGGGGGTGGGGGTGGGGGGTGGGGGCTATAGTGAAAGTGAAACTAAAGGCTCTTTACTAATTCCTCTATTGCCGCATTTCTACTACGTGGAACTAGTTCGACTCGGCTCATCTCCCGTTGTCGTGCACCTCATTTGCTTTCCTTTCTTACCTGCGGAAACTTGTATTTGAGGAGTTACGATGTTTGTTGCCCACACCAGAACCGGCCCAGCGTTCACTCTGCCGCTACATTCACAAGCGCCACTGAGTAGAGTATCAAATATGTGACATTCCTGTAAATGAATCACATGCTGTGGACAAATGTTTGAGGATATTGGAGGGATTCCACCCTTTTGAAGACATGGAAGCTTTGACAGTGTTCCAAGTAAGTGGACCTGGTGTCGTCTGTTTAGACCGTTTCTGCCTCAACGCCATGTTGGCCACGTTCTGACCAAAACAATGCAGCGTACGTGTGACGTCATTGCGCATGCACAACGAAGGCGGAATCGATAAGCAGAATCGTTAAGCAGGCAGGCAAACGATCCAAGGAATCGAGCTACTGGGAACTGGTTCTCAAAAAGAACCGGTTCTCGATTCCCATCCCTAGTGATAGCGATCAACATGATTTCATTTGAGTCATATTTCATTTTTTAATAAAAGTGTAAAGCTCAGGTTGTCATATGATTGTAGTTTGTTTCACGTCTGTGTCATATATATTTCATTTTGAGTTAAATTACATGACCACAAAGGCACATTATTCAGGTGTAGATCTAATCTGTTCATCACTTGTTGCTTTGGTTGTGGTTTTGTCTCTTGTTCTGATGATGATGGATATTCTGTAAATGTTAATCTGCCGCTCATCCTTACTCAGAAAAGGACATGAATAGCGTACAATAGACTCCATCTGCAGTGTGGAGCTATAAAACCTGCAGCGCTAAAGGGTCTGGAACTATTTTCAGCTAACAGGGGTGGCAGATTTTACTTCCTGGAACAAAATTTTATTGCTGAGCAGTTTTTGCCAAAACTCTGCTCCCTGGATTAAATTAGTTACCTGGAAGCGTTTGACTTTTGAGTATTTTGTCTGCAGGAACTGCGAACTCATGGGGCTTTACAGTTCTCAATGGCATTTTTTGTTATTCCCTCTCACACTCAGACTACTGCCTGACCTTCATCCAAAGCCAAATATATTCTCTGGATGTTTAACAGTAACATTGTTGAGCAGTGAAACACTAGAAGACCAGATGTGTTGAGCTGTGATTATAAAAATTTCACTACTTTTGCCATTAAATCTCATTTATAGCTGCAAGGACAGTGTATTTAAGTAGTTTATAGCTTCCTGATCAAACACACAAGTGATTGGTTTTCTTTTATTAAACAGTCACATACTCTTCAGCTGCGCTAATACATTAATGACACAAAAACATAACAAAAAGATTTATAAAATAAGACTTAGGATGAGTTTAAACCATTTTTATACAAATTGTTAGTGCACTTATAAACCAATATTAATAGAGGCTATTTAATTATATCATGTAGATATTGTTGTTGTTGGTTTATTTTTAGAGTTTGTTCTAAAAATAAACTTTTTGGTCCATGGGCAGTGAAAATACTAGCTGTAGTCATATTCTTCGGGAGTATTTAAAGATATTTTAAGTCATAAAGATAAAATAAAGAGCAAGAAATGTTGTCAAGATCTCTGTCATGAAACATAGAAAATGTTGTTTTTTGATTGTTTCACAGTGGGCATGTTCTAAAGACAATTAAACATGGCCACATCTTCACACGGGGAAGTTCTGAGGGAATGAAGCTGAAAAAAATACAGGAGAAATTTGAAAATGCAACATAAGGAAGAGTCTGTGAAGGTAAATCAATCCCTGACAGACCAAAAAAGTCAGTCCTGCCTTTTAACATAAACCACCATGCCTTTCTAATAGATGAAAATCAGATTATTCTGCATCAGCTAATACAATATTTTTTTTTTAATTACATGCATTCAAATTTCATGACCACATTAATTTTATTATAAAACACAGAATAATTTACCTCCAAGTAAACTGAGCGGAACAGGAATGATGAAATATACATATATATTTATATATTGTAGATGTTTATCTCTTAAAGGGTTAAAGGATATGTGATTCATTTTACACATTTATAAAAAGTGGTGATTAACAAATAGAAAAGCGATGCGTGATCACAATGGAAATTTGGGTTCTAGATTTTTCATTTTCTATAGATGACTGGCTAAATATTTATCAAATTTAAGGGAGAAAGAAAAGTAAAAATGTTTTTGTTTCAGGGTTTAATGTAAGGACTATTTGCTTTAATACGTACAAGGGGTTGGTGTAATAACCTGTAGCTTCAGCCTCCACCTTCTCAGTCAATATTGTTTTGTTTTTCTATGGAATTCAGTGCTGTTTGCATTAATTCTGGAAAAATTTCAGGAAATTAAAATAAATTAAATGAACTGAAAAGTGATCATTGAGAGGTTATTGGTGTATAAGTTAGATCAGGGGTGGGCAATTAAGTTTCCTATGGGGCCACATGAGAAACTTTGACAGTTGTTAAGGGCCGAATCAATACGCTTGCAGCTCTCCTTACTATCGCTCTCTCTATACATACAGAGGTTGGACAAAATAATGGAAACACCTTCACCTCAAGATGATAATGCCCCAATCCATACAGCTAGAATTGTTAAAGAATGGCATGAGGAACATTCTAATGAAGTTGAGCATCTCGTATGGCCGGCACAGTCCCCAGACCTCAACATTATTGAGCATTTATGGTCAGTTTTAGAGATTCAAGTAAGACGTCGATTTCCACCGCCATCGTCTGTAAAAGAGTTGGAGGGTATTCTAACTGAAGAATGGCTTAAAATTCCTTTGGAAACAATTCACAAGTTGTATGAATCAATACCTCAGAGAATTGAGGCTGTAATTGCCACAAAAGGCGGACCTACACCATATTAAATTATATTTTGTTGATTTTTTAAGGTGTTTCCATTATTTTGTCCAACCCCTGTATATACTTTATTATAATACAAAAACAGTAAATGCAACAATACAATAATAAAATGAAAATGTGGAGCACAGAATACAACTATTTAATGAATATTCACAAAAAGACTTTTGAAAATGTGCAAAACCAGCTCCACATTAACTTTACATGAAAAACTATAAATGCATCCAGCTTTGTTTGTTTGCATATCACAGTTCCTTTTCTTTTTTTTTTTACCTCTGACTTCAGTAAAGAAATACTTACAAGTCCCTGTCTTGTTTAAAAACTCTGCATTCAGATTCAGTCTTTCTTTTTTTGGTGTTAGCTGACATCCTCATGGGCTGAAACTGACCAACGAACCAATCAGTGCATAAACCTTATGCAAGTACAGGAAGTATGTGTGAAAAAAACGGTAAATTAGTAGATCCTTCAAAATAAAAGCAGTGGTGTTGTATTGGTTACATCTATTATGATGATATATACAGGGTGAGTCAGAAAAAACGCTCTTTTCATTTAAAGAAATTGTACCACTGAAATGGAAATGCTTATTTTTCTTTTGATCATACAGTCATATTGATGTGGTTATTGAGCATGTCTGGCGATTGAATCATTGATTTATGGCATAGCATAACAGAGGGAATGTCCATTGTTTATTGTGCACCAAAATATCTGCCAACACAGTTTATGCCACCGTGAATGAAATTGAAATTGTCAACCATTACAGCATGTTTACTCGCCATCAAAATGTTTTGTCTCAACGAAGTCGTCCGGCACGACCTTCAACCTGGCTACCATTCAGATTGATGCAAATCTGTGCTCGTTGTCGCATCTCTAACACAGCTCTTCTCACCATTCGTGTTCGTCGTCCCTGACCTTTCTTTATTAAGGTTTCTGCTGGTACCAGTTAGGCGATACTTGATCACATTTCTCCTCATTGATGAGGCAGCTGGGGCACGGACATCAGGGAAGCGGTCTTGAAACTGCCGGATGGTTTCTTGGACGCTACCAGTTTCGCAGAATTTTGTCACCATGAAAGCTCTCTGCACATCCGTAAACTGTGGTCTTGCCATGATGAAAACTCCCTGGGCACTGTCATGTAGGTCTATGTCCTGAGTGTGAAAGCAAAGCCCCGACTCCTGTAATTGTTGTCAATTTCAAGTTTGTTCACTGTGGCATACATTGTGTTGGCAGGTATTTCAGTGCCCAATAAACAATGGACCTTCTCTCTCTTGTGCAATGCAATAAATCTATGACTACATCACCAGACATGCTCAATAACCACATCAATATGACTGTATGGTCAAAAGAAAAATCAGTGTTTCCGTTTTAGCAGTACAATTTCTTTAAATGGAAAGAGCGTTTTTTTCTGACTCACCCTGTATTTGCATTGACTTTTAATTTGCCATTGACCTCATGTGGGCCAGTCAGGGTCAGCTATCATGTGGGCCAGGCATGTGGCCCCCGGGCCTTACAATGCCCAGGTCTGAGTTAGATGGTACAATAGTCTTTAGTAAAATCATATGCCTTCAGGAAGGTAATACATTAGTAAGTTGTACCTTTATATTATCACGCAATTGCTTTTAAAAACTCACATTACTGTTACTTGTCCAAACGTGGCTCCAGAGAAATGTCCTTCAACAGTAAAGGTCTTTACACAGAGGGGATGTGATGGATGAACCAAAGTGAAGCAAACAATTTCACATCATAACTACAGTCACGGAAAAAAAATATTACACCACCCTTGTTTTCTTCAGTTTCTTGTTCATTTTAATGCCTGCTACAACTAAAGGTACATTTGTTTGGACTAATATAATGATGACAACAAAAATAGTTCATAGTAGTTTAACCCTTTCATGCATAGTGGTCACTACAGTGGACAGTTATTCTACAGCTGTTCTCTTATATATTCATGAATTTTGTTGTTTTAGTTCCATATCAGCCAACACTGTGGACCCTTATGTATCATCCCCATAGACTGCAATTTATACCAGTACTGTAACTATGCTGTTCTTCATAAACCTGATCTGCACTAACATGTTTGAGTGTAAATTATTGGTTGTTATTGTTCTTAGACTGTAATTTACAGTTTTTCTTAGACAAGAAGTTTTTTTTTTTTTTTTTTTTTTGCCTATTATCTCCATGAAGTGAGTAGTGACTAGTATTAGAGTATGTTAAAATGTGAGAAAACATCAGATTAGCAGCATTAAAAATGTTATTTCATAGTTTTCATCCAATATATCAGTAAATACATGTTAAAGGAAAAATAAAATAAAATACAAATTTTTCTTTGCTTTAAAAATTAACCTCATTGTGCCCAGCTGAGTGGACATTTTTGCAACTCCATGAAAAATAGGTTCGTAAAAAATTTTCAATGGCATTGTTTTTTTCATACCTAAAGAGGAGTGAAAAAAAATCTCAGGAAAAAAATCTTGATCAAGGTTCTCATAATTCATACATGAAAGGGTTAATTTCAGAGCTGATATCTATCCATTTTCCATGTTTTCTTGATAATATCCAAAATCACTTCAGCTCTTACATCAATATCTACGGCATTGTACTGACAAAAACAGCGCTTTTAGGCATTCCATGTTTTCTTTTCTGCCTGTTTTAGTCACATGATGCACTCAGGAGTTAGTACTTGATTGCATAACCGTTGTTTTTGATGACTTTTGATGGTCTAATAATTTTTTTCTCTGACTGTATGTCCACCAGCAGCGGTGCAAGTTTGCACCAACTGCAGCACTTCAATGAAAGGTTTGAATATATTTGGGAGATGATGTGGGACAGACATAACAATGGATTCCTTAACCCCTTCATGCACGAATTATGAGAACCTTACTCAAGATATTTTTCCTGAGTGTTTTTATGCCTTTTATTATTAGGCATGAAAAAGAAATTACGATGCAGTTTTTTTTTGTTTTTGTTTTTTTTTTCTGAAGGAGTTACAAAAATGTCCACTCAGTCAGACACCATGCTTGTAATTTTTTAAGCAAAGAAACATGTATTTAAAAGTTAATATCAGAAAGTGATATGGAAAACTATGCAATAAACACATTTTTATGCTGCTTATCAGATAATTTCCCACATTTTACGATACTCCTAACACTAGTTATTATTCACTTCATGGAGATAATATGCACAAAAAAAACCAAAACAAAACTGTTTTGTTTGTTGATTTGCACTAAAACATGTTACTGCAGATCAGGTTTATCAAGAACAACATAGTTACAGTAACAGTATGAATTGCACTGTATGGGATGATGCATTTAGTGTCCACTGTGTTGGCTGATATGCAACTAAAACAACAAAACCCATGAAAATACAAGAGAACAGCTGTAGAATAACTGTCCACTGGAGTGACCACTGTGCGTGAAAGGGTTAAGCCCCTCCAATGACAGCTCACTGCTTCTAATGTGCTAATGCTAATGCTAATACTATGGGTAAAATATAAGAGCTTTTATTCCTCTGGGTTATTTGATGGCTGCTGCTGTTGACAAAGTTCTCAGTCATTTGACTTACATTTATTTATTATCATTTTTGTGTTTCATACAAAACAGTGCGACTACAAATGAACAGATCCATCATTTGTTGTTGTCACATGATGTCTGTTCAGTGCCAGAACTTGTAAAAATCCCCCTTGTATGCTGGTTTTTCATTTATTCTTCTTCTGAGCCCCTTTGTATCCCAGAAACCAACAGTCAACAGCTGACACATACAGACAAATAACCATTCAGTCTCACATTCATACCTGTGATTGACCAATTAAGGTGCAAGTCTTTGAACGGAGGGAGGAGATATAAACAGCAAAAAATTTTGAATTAATTATGTATGAATTAATTGCATAAAAATGGCTGTTGGAGAGGATTTCTGATGGATGGAATGTCAATGGTTTGATCAACAAATGATTTTTTTTTTTTACTTGGTTTTTATTAGATTTTCTCTTTTTTTTATCAGTACAATACAATATATACATTTAAATACTGCTCAATTTGTTTCTTTTCCTTTCTTTTCAGCTGTATGTGTATTCCTACAAACCTCCATAAGCAATATAGGATGGAAATTAAAGAAAACAATAACAATCACAGCAAACAAATAATGTCCACTTCCAAAAATAAGGCTGTTAATATAAATCTCAGAAGCAGGATGACATCACCTTGATTGACAACATGGGGTTTTACATCACCAATAAATATTATTGCGGCAACAAACATAACATAGGTTCCCATCTTTTAGTAAAGGTGTCTTTCTGAAGCCTTAGTAACAATGTGATCTGCTCCATTTGGTAAATATCCCAAACTTTTGGAATCCATATATTATATGAGGGAGACTCTGGCTTCATCCAGCTGATGGTTATGGACTTTAACCCTTTCATGCACAGTGGTCACTCCAGTGGACAGTTATTCTGCAGCTGTTCTCTTGTATATTCATGGATTTTGTTGTTTTACTTGCATATCAACCAACACAGTGGATATTTATGCACCATCCCACAATACACTGCAATTCATACCGTTACTGTAACATTCCTGTTCTTGATAAACCTGATCCACAGAAACATATTTGAGTGTAAATCAATTGTTAGTTATTAGACTGTGATTAACAGTTTGTTGTTTTTTTTTTAAGTTGTTGTGTTTTGTTGTTTTTTACATATTATTTGAGTGAGTAATAACTACTATTATAGTATGTTAAAATGTGAGAAAACATCAGATTAGCAACATTAAAAAAACATGTATTTCATCGTTTTCACACAGTATGACAGTAAATACATGTTTCTTTGCTTCAAAAAATTAAACGCACGGTGTCCAGCTGAGTGGACATTTTTGTAACTCCATGAAAAATAGGTTCATAAAAAAAATAAATAAATAAATAAATTCAATCACATTGTTTTTTTCATGCCTAAAGAGGAATAAAAACACTCAGGAAAAAAATCTTGATTAACCCTTTCATGCACAGTGGTCACTATAGTAGACAACTACTCTACAGCTGTTCTCTTGTAAATTCATGGATTTTGTTGCTTTGTTTTTTCGCACATTTTGTTTTAACACATTAGATATGTTTTCTGACATGAATTGGTAACATTGTGTAGATCTCTCCTGAGTGTAATAGTTATAGTTTTCACGCAATTTTTTTCAGTAAATACATGTTTCTTTGCTTCAAAAATTAAACACATGGTGTCCAGCTGAGTGGACATTTTTGCAACTTCATGAAAAATAGGTTCATAAGAATTTTTTTTATTATTATTACTATTTTTTTTATGTATTTTTTTTTCCTTTTTTTTTTTTTTTTTTCCCATAAGAAAAATTTCAATCGCATTTTTTTTTCATGCCTAAAGGGGAATAAAAACACTCAGGAAAAAATCTTGATTAAGGTTCTCATAATTTGTGCATGAAAGGGTTAAAGCAGCGGTGAACAATATATTTAGGAGGTACTTATCTGCCCTTCTATCCAGACCTTCAGGTATTACTTCCAGTATTGCAAATAAATGATTTTTTTTTATTAATAATTCTAAGTTTTCATGCCTATTTGGACTGAACGTGTCATAATGTGTTCATGGTCTGACTGATTGACTGACAGCTGAATAGACAGACGTGGACATGCCACCGCTTGGTTGCGAGACACGGCCAAGGACGGAGTTCGTATAATAGTCCTGACACATACCAGACCCACAAAAACACACATGCAGACTCACACCGAAGGTTAATGTATGAGTGGAAAACACCACTCTGCCTCCTCAAAGTATGACATTACATTAGTTCTTTCTTAAAATGAGTATCAGTGTAAGTATGTGCGTTACTATACAGTCATTCTTCCCCCTTCGTACAGTCACATATACACAAAAACACACACACACACAGGTGGCTGTAATTAGTGTGTTGAGCCCATTCATGGCAACAGATCAAACTGCGGTCGGCTCCGATTCAGGAAATACAGAGCTCTGTTTAAAGTTAGAAACACACATATGCTCGTAGATGCATACACCTTAACTCCCTTTATTTCTCTTGCTCTTTCTTATACGTGATGCTGACATACAAAGGGTTTCCTCTCAAATTGTTTGTGTTTAGTCTGGGAGTGAAGCAGCTCTGTTTGATTTCACCGATGTGTTTAACTTGTCCAGGGCAGCAGAAGGTGGAGAGCTGGGATTATGGGTTAGATACGACTGAAACGTTCAACAGCTCCAGTTTTACTTGGGAATACACATAGTGGGTTCATGCTGCAGCTGTAAGCAGAACCGCTCTGCCCGACCAGCCGGACACAAGGTTATATAAGCAAAAAATAAAGCTGCTGGATGAAAACCTGCAGCTCTGAGCAGTCAGTTCCTCATATTGATGATCAGGCGTGTTTTCCTTTTTCACGTCACTTTGGATATAACTGCAAACTCAGAAGATTGTTATAAAATGTTTAAAGGGATCTAAGTAGTATTGACGTTCTAAAGCCCCAATAGTAGTCGGCAATCTGGTACCAGAACACACTAAAAAAATCTGAACCGCCAATGAATCAATGCTATGTATCCACAGACTGTATACGTCACTGGAATAAAGTGTGAACCTCATTGTTTCTGCTAGGGATGTAATGACTACCGGTACAACAATAAAATTGCAGACGTTTAGTATTACCGTTTAAATTCTAATTATCATGATAACCGTGTTTGATTATCGCATTTTTCTGGAAAAAATGCCTATGTAAAGATCTGCTTTTATGTCAAATATTTGAGTACAGGGTGAGGAAGCAAAATTTACAATGAACATTTAGTTGTTTTTTCTCAGCAGGCACAACGTCAGTTGTTTTGAAACCAAACATATATTGATGTCATAATCATACCTAACACTATTATCCATACCTTTTCAGAAACTTTTGCCCATATGAGTAATCAGGAAAGCAAACGTCAGAGTGTGTGATTTGCTGAATGCACTCGTCACACCAAAGGAGATTTCAAAAATAGTTGGAGTGTCCATAAAGACTGTTTAGAATGGAAAGAAGAGAATGACTATGAGCAAAACTATTACCAGAAAGTCTGGAAGATACTATTAAAGAAGAATGGGAGAAGTTGTCACCCCAATATTTGAGGAACACTTACGCAAGTTTCAGGAAGCGTGTGAAGGCAGTTATTGAGAAAGAAGGAGGACACATAGAATAAAAACATTTTCTATTATGTCAATTTTCTTGTGGCAAATACATTCTCATGACTTTCAATAAACTAATTGGTCATACACTGTCTTTCAATCCCTGCCTCAAAATATTGTAAATTTTGCTTCCCCACCCTGTATATTTTATTTTATTATAATGTATTACAATTTTAATTGTATATACCTAATATTTGGAACCAATATTCACTTTTAAAGTCTTTGAAAAGGTTCATTAAGCATCTGTGTGTTATTTATGCAATAAATTATCTACATTTTGCAAATTGGATTTTATATATTTTTTGTGTTTTTTGTCCTTTTATGTTTTTATAGTAGGTTAAAGTGAAAAAAATAATAGACAGATGATATAGATGAAGTTGTGCTGAAAAAACAGATACCAAACATGGGTATAGTAAACATTTGTTTATATAGTATATAAAGGCAAAATCAAAAGTACTGAAAAATGGACAAAACAGGCTCAGACCACTAAGGGTTAATATTTGAATGTTTCTGCAACAGAAGGTACATTGTGCCAATTATTTTATTTTAGTTTATTTTTTAAAATACAGCTTAGTTAAATTCTTTCAGTGTGTGTATTAGTACTTTTTGAACATTTTGAGCGCAATTTCAATAATACCGCAATAATAATGGTAACTGTGATAATTTTGGTCATAGTAACCGTGATATGACATTTTCATATCGTTACATCCCTAGTTTCTACACATCTGTATTATAGCATTGTCAAGTTTTCTTCTTCAAACTAAAATTCCTAGACTTCAGTCAAAATTACACTTGTCTTAGATTATAGCTCTGTTAGCTTCGCTCTGTCTTTAGATGGAAAACAGCCACAGTAAAACCGCAAATCACCTCCGTTTTCTGTACGGTTTGTGTTATCAGTAGCTGAACTAAAGATCTGTCACAGTTTAGTCTGAACTGTGGATCAACCAACAGCAACTTAGCAAAGATAATAACATCACATAATCCATTCTTTTCATTTAGAGCTGTGTCCAGGGGTGAAAACAACAACAGCGCTTCTACTTTTTATGACTTTGTCACTTTCTTTGCCTGTAAGTTGTGCTTTTTTTTTTGTTTTTTTTTTTTACAGGGTTCTTATGTAAGTATGGAAAGTATGGAATTTGATTTTATAAATTTCCAGTGAAGTATGGAAAATTGAGACAAATGTATGGAAAAATATTCATGTGTCCAAGACTGTTACAAGTGTTGATTTTCTAAAACATAAAATTATTAATATCTTAAAAAAAAAAAAAAAGAAGAAGAAATGAATCGATCTGTGTTTTCTTTAAGATGCTTGCTAGTGCAGCTAAAATGTTTGAAAACATTTGGGCAGACTGACAATTTGAATGCCCAACCTTCTGCTAATTATCCTAAAACATCCCATAATAATTTTATACCTTCATAAGTCTCATAATCAAACTTACCCCTTTAGAAGAAATGCTGCCATTTTATCATCAAACTCCATTCTTTTCATTTCCAGCTGAGTCCAGAGGAGAAAACAACAGCTTCTATTTTTATCATTTCTTTTCTTTGACTCTAAAAGTTGTTTCTTAATGGTTCTCATCCCATCTGGTCACTTTCTAATGCCTTGGTCAAAGGCTCTGTGGTGTTAGTTTTTGTCACCATGGGAGACCAGCAGAGTGACTCACTACTCCCTCTAGTGGTCACAGAAATCCCTCGGCCCATCGGTGGAAATAAATCCAGTTCTTATTAGAGCTGCACAGTATATCGTTTGAGCATCGTCATCGTAATGTACGTGTGTGCACTAGTCACATCACAGTGTGACAACCTGGAAGTTGCCCCAAACACCCCCCCCCCCCATAACATGCCTGTTAGCCTCCGGATCCACCCCGGAAATCGTCGCCACGATGTCGTCATCACATCCGCTCGGAGTTGGCGGCAGTTTTTAAATACCCCCCCATATCCGCATTCGGTGGTGCATTCGTGTTCAAGTCGGCACGGCACGGAAGCGTCGGAGCAACAGCTCATTAGAACAGAGAAAAAGTACGGCAGTTAATCCCGTTACCAGCTCTATTCATCTCCGTCCGTTTCTCCCTCTGGCTCATCACAACCATCCATCCCACTGCAGCAAAAGACAGTCACCCACTCATCCCAGCAAACCAGCGGCAATAACCTGGACCGACTGACTGGACTGGACTGAATGACAGACTGACAGACTGCGATAGGACATTGGAGCGGTGTAATTAAATTTTTTTTCCTGCTGTCTTGTCTTTTTTTAAGGCCTTGAATGGAACTGTGCTCTTGTTTTTTTTTTTTTTTTACTAATGAACTGAATGAACTGATTTTTTTTTTTTCTCTTTTGGAAAAACTGAAAACCCGGAATGGAATTTTTTGTTTAAATGAACTGTGGAATTTTTGCTTGGTTGGTGGATTTTGTTGAGTTTGGACTTTGGGGGGTGGGGGGCAACTGTGGGCTTGGATTTGTGTTTTTTCTATATAATCATTGTTTAATACATGATTTTGAATTTTAAATGGTTTAAAGGTGTGCTTTCTTTTTTTGTCATTTAATGTGTAGGGTGTGAATTTAATTAAGACTCACTTCCTTTGTGGTGTTTGAGTGTACAGACAAAAAACTAAATAACTGACTGAAATTAAACGACTGACGTAACATCTTAAATGTCAGGAGAGAGACCTGGCTGGCACCCCTAAAAAAAAATCAATATAATAAAATAATATAAAATAAATTAAAGCTTCAAACTCAAACTGTCACAACTGGTCCTGCAATGTAGGGAGCAAATGAACTGAACGTGTTCTCATCTAATTTCAACCCTACGCACAGCGATCCACCAATTACAATCATTAGGGTTAGGGTTAGCAATATATATCGCAGGGTTAAAAAAAAAAAATGCAATGTCAGTTTTTATCCAGTATCATGCAGCCCTAGTTTTTACCTCTACAGTCAAAGATAGTGTCAACTTTGGCAGAACTTTGCAGCTCTTTATTTTAAATGCTGTAATGGCAATTTTTTGTCTTTTTTTTTTTAGTAGTTGAAAGTACAAATACTACATTTAGCTCCTTGAAGTGAGTAACACTACTCAGTCTGAATATGATTTAATCTGCTGATGCGTTTTGATGTAAAAATCCAGAACATTTTTGCTGTTAAACTATGATGTCAAACCCTTATTCAGCTCTACTTCAGCTCAGACTCTATTACAGTGTGTTAAACATTTCATATTTTGTTCCACTTGAAATGTTTTAGAACTGATATGAATCAATGAAGAGAAGTTTTTTGGATCGAGTCAGGTTTGGAAAAACTGAGAAGGAGTGACTCTGAGTTTCCAAAACTTGATGTCAGCTTCAGTCCAGATCAAAATGAGAGCACGTTCAGTCGTTTTTCTACAAAATAGACCCATTCAGAGGATTTTCTTATACTTTACGTAACCTCTGATAAAATAACTTGAAGGTTTAAAATGTCAAAAGCAACAAATCAACAGTGGTAACTATTATACGTCCTACTGATGTCTCAGCTCTTGGAATCTCCAGAACTTCTTTAGTAGTTTTAGTGTGTACATGAGTGTCTGCATTTGTGAGTCTAAACTGCTGTGTCTCTGACTGCAACAGAAAAGCTGGAAGTAATTCCCAGTCGATCGTTGACGTGTGCTCATCATATTTCAGCCTGAGCCCAGTTTGGCATGATTGCAATCTACAATAACATCGTAAAGTTGTACTTGTAAACTCGTTTGTTGTGATGGTTGGATCAGGGGATGAGTATTTGGACGATAAAATAAAAATGTTGTCAGGTCTAGGTGTTTGTCGTGTCTTTTAGGGGTTTAATGATGAGAGAAGTGAGAAAATTGGTTTTATGTGTTGAAAATGTAACATAAATCTGCTTTTATTGTTTTTAGGGACACAGTGCAGGGATCATGTAATGTAAATGAGGGTGATGAATTGTTCAAAGCATTAGGGTTCAGGACAGGGGTTCTCATTTTAGTTCAGGGGCCACATACAGCCTAATATGATCTAAAGTGGGCCGGACCAGTAAAATAATCTAAATAATAGGATAAGAACTTTTGAGTGAAAAAAGTAAAATTTACGTGGATCTATATGCACATTACTCTCATCAAGTAAAATCCGCTCTTAATAGTGTTATAAAATCAACCCAGTTTGTCCAATATTTGGTGAATTTGTCTGAATCTAGTCTGACAGAGAAAGTCAACTTCTCCACCCTATAGATGTCATGTATAACCTCTATCCAGTCCTTCATTTTTGGTGCATCCTTTTTTAGCCACTTCCTAGTGATGGCTTATTTCCTGGCTACCGACAATATTCCCAATAGATATTTATCCTGTGAATGTGTTATCCCCTGGTTCTCTTTTTCCAAGTATATAGATTCAAATGTGAATGGAAATTGGACTTTGAAAATTTTCTCCATGCTTTTCTTCAAAGCCTGTCAAAAGGCACAATAATAAGGACCCTCTTCTTAGCTCAGTAACTTCAAAAATGCTACCTGCTTCAACCTGCCTAAGTGGGTGTAACTTACACATTTACACTGTGTGAGAATGCATATTTATCTATGTAGTCATTTATTATTTTTCTGATGTAAGTTGTGACTCTCTGACCCTGCTGTTTGTTATGTATGTTTAACCATGCTTGTTGTTAAATAAGAAAAATAGGACCAATGGCCCTGTAGCTTACCGGCCAAATTAAAAGCTTTGGGAAATGTATCCAGATGCCATTTATTATCACCCAGTTCTGTGTATTTATTCTATTACAGAAATAGCCCATGTTTTGGTCATATTCCAATCAGATCTGTCAAAAATTCAAATTCCAACTTGATATCATTGATACTGATTTATTAGATCAATCCACTTCCTATCTGTTATAATGGGAAAATTTGTCAAAGTCGCACCAAATCCAGAATCAGATCCAGATCGAAATAATTTCAATACCTTGTGTTGACATCATCATACAGAAGCTGTATACCAAGTTTGAAGTCAATCAGAACTGGAGTTCGGGAGAAGAAGACGATTGAAATTTTTTCCCCATAAGAGCCCATGTGAAATTTTGCGTAAGTTCCCGGATCCAGAAGAAGATCCTGATCAGCATGTGGACATTATGTTTTGGTCATCTCCCCATCAGGGCTGGACTGTAGAAATTTACACTGGATATCATTTATATTTACTGAGTTATTGCATCGATCCACTTCCTATCTGTTATAATGGGGAAATTTTTCAAAGTGGCACCAAATCCAGAATCAGATCCGGATCCAAATAATTTCACTAACTTGTGTTGACATCATCATAAAGAAGCTGTATACCAAGTTTGAAGTCTATCGGAATTGTAGTTTTGGAGAAGAAGACGATTGAAATTTTTGTAACGGATGACAGACAACGACGACAGACGCTGCATGACGACAGTAGCTTACGGTCTGTCGGCCAGTAAGCTAAAAATAAAGTTAAAAAGCAAAAACATTAGGGTTTGGTTTCCAGAAAATGAATCTAAAGCAGGGGTCTCAAACTCATTTTCATTCAGGGGCCAAATTTCAGTTGTTATCATTATATTTGTCCAAATAAGTGGACCTTTAGTTGCACAAGGCATTAAAATGAACAAGAAATTGAAGAAAACAAGGGTGGTGGAATCATTTTTTCTGCAACTGTATATGACAAATGACAATGAAACTGTTTAATCAGAACTATTACACTAGGTTCCAAAAAAATGTTTTTTGCAAGTTGTCTAGGTTTTTTCAACTGAATTAGGACCATTTTGCACCACTAAATCCAAAAATGACATCTGTTTTTCTCAATCAGGTCAGGTTTTTTTGCTAATTTGATCTTCTCACAAAATTGATGACATTTTTGTGACTTTATCAGTTGATTTTTTTATATAGTTCTCACCCAAAATAGGTTTTAAGAGAGAAAAAATCATTTTCACAAGCACACTTTATGAAACTTGTGACTTGATTCCTGTTAGGTACAATGGTGTATTCACCGCAGATGTAGCAGAATACGTCAGGCTTATTTTTGCAAGATCTTCTAGTCGAAGCCATTTCATTCACCTGTAATATTAAAAAAAACATTCATCATAAATTGGCAAAAGTTAAATCTTCAGAACTCGTTTATTGCAAGAAATATGAAAGAATTTTGTATCATATGATGTGAAAATGCCCATAAATGTAAGCAAAAATGTTAAAAAGCCAATATGTAGCATAGTTCAGAAAGTTGACCTGATTGAGCAAAATTAATGTGATTTTTGGATTCAGCACACCAAAATGATCCTAAATCAGCTCAAAAAACTTCAGCAATAAATTTGTTGTTGACCAGTGTTATTCTCCATCATCAGTACTACATGAGCTCCAGACAGCTGGCTACGCTGTTGCATTTGTTCTTTTATGGAAACCATTAGAATTTTTCCTGACCAATCCAGTGACAGGAAAAGAGACGTAACTGGACAAATATTAAACTTAAGATCACTTACCTATTGAATCAACAACCTGATAGGAGTGGGACTAGTCAGGATTATTCATACAGATGATTTCACATGAAGGCGTTCTCATTTCCACAGTTCTCTGTTTCTGTCGTCACACAATGGAACCAGTATGAGCTGGTAACTCAATCATGGAACATAGACGACGTGTTTATAAGCTGCATGTTATCCAGCTGTTCCTCAAGCTGCCGTGTGAATAAAGCGCAGCAGCTGTGTGATTAAAATCTTTATTTCATAAGCGTGATGTTGTCTGACAAAATAAACATACACACATGTTAATGATGGCAGCAGTGCACAGAATTTGGCTTCATTGAGAATTTAACAGTTGATGACAGACAAAAGTGAGGCACACAACAAGTCCTAACGATGTTTGATAACAGCCCTGTGGATACTGTATCAACATGTAGAAAATGTGAAATAACTGAAGAACTGTGATTATTATACTGCGATTATTACATATTGTGCATACTATAATAATACTGGATAATATATATATATATATATATTTTTTTTTTTTTAACTTTTTTTTATTGTATACATCAGCAGCAAAGCAGTTTATCAAAACATTTAAGAAGCAATGTGTAGTTCTCCACTATGTGGACATTTAGCTGCCATGCAATTTTTTTTTCGTAATACATACAAAAGTACAAAAAAAAAAAAAAAACAGAAACAAAAAAGACCCCCAAAACAAATAAACAAAAAACCCCCAAAAATATAAATGGGGGCTTACGGTTTCAGTATTTCTCATATATAAAAAAAAAAAAATACAATCATAGCATTACAATACTTCTGGGTTCTTCAAACATATTGGATAATATTTTAACACAATAAGCTACTTTTTATTACATTTTTTACTTCTTTGCTACGTGTTTTTACAATAACTTTCCAATGTGCAATTGCAGTTTTTTGCTAACTTCCGCCGCATCTGTCAAACCAGGTCTTTACGGATCCCCCTGAAATAGAATATGGCCTTTCTGTGGTGTTTTACATCCTCATACTTAAGGTACATAAAGCAACAAGTAATGCAAACACACATGCACTGCACAGCAATGCACTGCACTGCACTTTTGCGCTAAAAAGACACAGAAATAAAACAATATTTAAGACAGTTATAGTCATATAATTCTGCAGGTAAGATACTGACTTTGGAAAATTGCTCAAATAACTGCAGTTTTAGATTAATAAAGTCTTCTCTGAACTCTTATTGGTGCCATATTGAAGATAGACGTTATAGGAAGTGATCATACAGGCTCTGCTGTTATTTATTTACTGTTTGGACTCAGACATGAGTTTTACAGAAACGTCACATCAGATTAAATTCCAGCTTTTTAAAATTGAAATAAGCTGTGGTTTGTTTCCTCCTCTGTGTCAGTAAACTTCAGTTATTTGGGTTGTGATGAAACAGGACATTTGGGGGCTTAATCTTGGGTTTTGAGAAAAACTTAACTCCAATTAAACGACAATTAAAATGCCAAATTCAGAGGGGAAATGTCAAAATGAGAAAAACACACTTTTCTTCTGCAGCTCTCTCCTCTCAGTCAATCAATCAAATCAATCAATCAAATTTTATTATATATACAGGGTGGGGAAGCAAAATTTACAATGAGCATTTAGTTGTTTTTTCTCAGCAGGCACTACGTCAATTGTTTTGAAACCAAACATATATTGATGTCATAATCATACCTAACACTATTATCCATACCTTTTCAGAAACTTTTGCCCATATGAGTAATCAGGAAAGCAAACGTCAAAGAGTGTGTGATTTGCTGAATGCACTCGTCACACCAAAGGAGATTTCAAAAATAGTTGGAGTGTCCATAAAGACTGTTTATAATGGAAAGAAGAGAATGACTATGAGCAAAACTATTACCAGAAAGTCTGGAAGATACTATTAAAGAAGAATGGGAGAAGTTGTCACCCGAATATTTGAGGAACACTTGCGCAAGATTCAGGAAGCGTGTGAAGGCAGTTATTGAGAAAGAAGGAGGACACACAGAATAAAAACATTTTCTATTATAGAAATTTTCTTGTGGCAAATAAATTCTCATGACTTTCAATAAACTAATTGGTCATATACTGTCTTTCAATCCCTGCCTCGAAATATTGTAAATTTTGCTTCCCCACCCTGTATATATAGCGCTAAATCATAACAAAAGTTTTCTCATGACACTTTACATATCTAGTTGGTCGAGACCAGACTGAAGCCAATTTACAGAAACCAAACAGAATCCTCCAGGAGCAAACACTAGTGACAGTGGAAGGAAAAACTTCCCTTTAACAGCAGAAACCTGGAGCAGACCCAGACTGAGGAGGATGGACGACTGACAGGAGCGGTTGGGGTTAAAGAGAGAGACAAAAGAGAAAGCGATCGAGAGAGACTGGGCGAGAAGGGGGAAGTAGGAGGAGACACGTGGATGCAGTTGATGCACAGATAACTGAACTAGAACTGTCAAAAGTAGATCAGCTGGTGTTAGTAGAATTACTAGAAACCAGAACCAGTCCAAATTAACAGACTAAATATGGATGAATCAGACATAATTTCATACTGAAGGCACTTCTCCGAGCTTCTATACTGAGAAACAAAGCAGAGCAGCAGAGTCACATCCAGGTCGCATCTGACACACATCACATACCCGTCTGAAAACACCTGATTGGACAAAATCAGTCTTCTCAGACCTGTGGAATACAACATAGTGAAAGGCAACTGGGGGAGTCTTTGCACAGTGACTTTTAATCGCAGCTCTAGTCAGCACTGAGCATCATTAGCTGACTTTACCAAGTTTTTCATTTAGCGTTTTGCCTGTTTTTAACCCTTAAGGACCCAGTGTGACTTTAGTAACTGTTCCCAAATGAATTTCTCCCTCTGTTTAACCTTTCCTAAGTGATTTATGACCATTTGTTATAATGTTATCCTCTAAATTTTGCACTTTTTTCCAGTGAACATCCTCTATTTTCCTATGTTTAATTGACTGATTATGAAGACGTTCATTAAAGCTTGGGGTAAATTCAAAGGTTATTATATCAAAACAGAAAAAAACTGAAGAAAAGGTGACTTTTTCTGTAAAATATAGCATTAACCCTATAATACCAAATGTATTATATTTGATTCATGAGTTTTGAAGCCCTCTACATGATCAGTGTGATTTTTTTTTCATGAAAAACCTGATGTATACAATTAGATACTTGCAATACACAGATAATCCACCAGGGGGAGGAATTCATCCACCAGAGGCCTTTCCAGTGACACTATAAGACTGTCATTAATGAGGAAGGAGGAAGAACTTTGCCAGTTTTGAAAAGGAATTACCAATTTGTTAGACATGTTTCTGTTATATTATGTTTTTGTTTGTTCAAAAATAATATTTGAGCATTGAGACCCAATGTATCAATTATGATACAAAATTGAAACTCATCCATGGAAAATGATATTTGAAAAAAATATTTTTGGGTTGTTCAGAAGGACCAATAAAGGCTCCAGTTTCAAAGAACTGGAATTTTCTGTCAATGATTTAATGGTCCAGGCTTTACAGGGTTAACTGGACATAAACCCAGTGTCTCCATCCACTGTCATTGATCCACCTCCATGGGTTTTACTGGTGAATCAATGTTGTAGAAGATGACAATGTTTTCACGTTCACTACGGAGCCTCTGAACGTCCAAATGGGTCATATCTGATGACCATGAAAAGATGACAAACTACATTTTACACCAATTATTTACATGTACTGATAGAATTAATGGATCAGCAGTTTAGATCAGTAGATGCTTTTGGTCAGTGGTGGATGTTTGGGTTTTTATGGGTTAACACAACACTTTATTTAAAAAAAAAAAAGTGTTTATTATTTTTTTCTTTTTTAAATAGATGTAAAACAAAATAATAAAACAAAACAGGCTGGGAGTGGTCAGAAATTAAATAGATAAAATTATATATATGCATATACACACATATACATATGCACATACACAACTGCATTTTACACCAATTACACTGGGTTACAAAAAAGTGTTTTTTGCAAGTTGTCTAGTTTTTTTCAACTGAATTAGGACCATTTTGCACCGCTAAATCCAAAAATGACATCTGTTTTTCTCAATCAGGTCAGGGTTTTTTTTTGCTAATTTGATTTTGAAAAATTTGATCTTGTCACAAAATATAATAATTAATACCAAAATAAGACTGGTAAGCACACTTTATGAAACTTGTGACTTGATTCCTGTTAGGTACAATGGTGTATTCACCGCAGATGTAGCAGAATACGTCAGGCTTATTTTTGCAAGATCTTCTAGTCGAAGCCATTTCATTCACCTGTAATATTAAAAAAAACATTAATCATAAATTGGCAAACGTCAAATCTTCAGAACTCGTTTATTGCAAGAAATATGAAAGAATTTTGTATCATATGATGTGAAAATGCCCATAAATGTAAGCAAAAATGTTAAAAAGCCAATATGTAGCATAGTTCAGAAAGTTGACCCGATTGAGCAAAATTAATGTGATTTTTGGATTCAGCACACCAAAATGATCCTAAATCAGCTCAAAAAACTTCAACAATAAATTTGTTGTTGACCAGTGTTATTTACATGATTGATAGGATTAGTGGATCAACAGTTTAGATCAGTAGATGCTTGTGGTCGACGGTGGATGTTTGGGTTTTTATGGGTTAATTAATTTTACTACACTACTGCCCACTGAACACTGGAGAATTTACAGACACACACACATACAAGCTGTTAATCTGTGTTCTAAGCCGGTGTTGTCATTCAGACTGTGTAGCCGTTAAGTGTAGTGTATAGTTGTCTGTTCTGCAGCTACACTTAATAAATCTCCGCTTTGTCGCCTTTTTCCCTCTTAGCATCTGTCTCTCCGTCTTGAACTCGGCCTTTCATCTCTCTCCTGCTGCCTCTTGACCTCTCTAAAAGTCAGTCACATCGCGTCGTGTTCCCTCTCCTTCTCCGTCTCAAATACTTTCAGTGTCTCTCTCTCATGCTGTTAATGGAGGACTGTGTAGCAACACCAGATATAATGATTTCCATAAGGCTACACGGTCTCGCCACGGGAGAGAGCGTAAATCACAGTGACGTGTGTGTGTGCATGTGTGTGTGTGTTCATGTACGCGAGTTTGTGTTTGGACAAGAGGTTTGCAGTCCACGGATGTCAAATATGCACAGTCTCACGCTTTTCGCTGTTTTCTCCAGAGAATATGACAACTTAACATTCTGAACTGTAGATTTTTTTCTAATCTCGACCATGTTAAAGATGTATTTTTTATGATTCTGCTGTCAGAAAAATTCATTGCATGATGCTCTGATCTGGCAATTAGCAAAGTTTTCAGTCTAGCAGGAAAAGTGGGAGTATTTTTGCATTTCCAGGTGCTGTTATTTCCAGGAATTTATTTACCTAGGTAAAAGAATACCTGGTAATCAGTGTGGTTTGCGTTTCCACCTCAAAGTTGTGGAAAAAGTATTCAAATCAGTCAAAGGCAGTGGTTCCCAAGCCTTTTCGGCTCGTGACCCCATTTTAACGTCACAAATTTCTGGAAACCCCAGACATTCAAAAAATTTTTGCTAGCTAAAATGAATTTGTTTTTGATCATGTAATAGTTTGCTATACTATGTTGCAAATAAATGTTAATTTCTGATGACATTTAGTCTATATAATGTATATTATTGTGGACGGAGGCAGTAAATCCAGGTGTAGATTACTGCACAAAGGGAGAATCTTATTTTCCTTGGTCAGGATATGTACAGTCAGTCCAGCTGTGATTTACAAGGCTGACAATTAATACTGAACAAAGAACTCAAACTATGAATTATGAAAGAGCTGCAGCATCTGAAACTGACCACAATGAACATTTGACAGATAAACAGAACCACAGTGTTGCAGTTTCAGCTTCACAGTTTGTCATGTCTGTTATGGATTTATTGTCTCTCTCAACTCACCATCTATTGCTTATTATTGACGGATTTTTTTTTTTTTTTTTATCAATTACTAGAAATTTCAGGCGACCCCATTTGAATTCCAGGTGACCCCGTGTGGGGTCCTGACCCCAAGGTTGAAAAACACTGGTATAAAGGCTCATTTATGCTCTACGTTAAAGACGCAGACGGAGCCTTCTGTCCGTCCTCTGCGTACATTCTGTACATCATTCTGTCCATTTTCCGGGATGTGTACCCAGATGGAGAACATGAAGCAGTACCACTGGGAACCATGGAGGCAGTGTTAAGATTTGAAGAGAATTATTTCCATAAATAGCGGAACTTTTCAAAGAGCAACTGTGTGAGTTAGTAAAAATATATACTTTGTGTGTCACAAAATCTTGTGTTGTAAAATGTGAATTTCATTCTTTTTTTTTTTTTTTTTTTGTATTGTGCTTTTGGAGATGCACAATGAAAATAAATTTAAAAAATTGATTAAAAAAAAAAAGCTGCAAATCCTGACCTAGAAAAGGTTGACATTCTTGCACTGCCAAGATATTTTTTCTATCAGTACTTTAAACTAGGAAAAAAAATAGATTAATATCCCCAAAATAAGTAAATTTCCCTTTCTTGAAAATCACTTTTTGTAGTGTATGCGATTGTTTCATTACTTTTTAGTAATCTTTATAATGTATTTGCATTGTGTTTGAGCGGCCATTCAACATCAGTCAGTGTATCTTTTGGTAATTGGATTTTCTTTTCCGAAACAAAAGAAAAACTAGTGGTTAATTTGATTTTTGTTTTAAAATAGAAGAATTAAAATTGAATTTCAAGGTGTTTTTCTTTTTCAGTGTCAAAACAGAAAAAACAAATTTAAAAATCGGATTCATTTTCATTTTCTCTTTCTAATAACAAAAAAGAAAGTTACTACCTGACAGAAATGGATAAATGGACCAAAAACACCTTTTTTTTTTTTTTTCATTTTCTCAGACCGAATGTTGTCATTTTCAAGGAAAGAGCGCTAAAGATTCTTACGATGGGTTTGTATGAACCTTCTAGTTTGTACCAGATCTGGAGTTTGTAGACATTCGTGGAGGGAGCATGTCTATGATGTCCAGATTTCGTACAAACCCACCAAAAGATCCACTGACCCACGTCTTTAATTGGATAATTGGCATCGTTTTCTGTGTATTTGCTGAATCTGAAGTGGGTCATTCAATCTCTTCAAACAAAAAAAAAAAAAACGCAAGAAAAGTTCAGAACCGTTCATGCATAAAACCCAGTGTCTGCTGTTTCGTTTTCTGACCTTGACAGCCTTGAAAACATATAAAACTAACCGCTTAAATGTATTAGTGCTGCGTTTAATGTTGCAACTTTGTGCAACAGAATCCGATAAATTCCCTAAAATGACTTTGGCCGGAGAGACAAATATGTCTGGAATGTGAAGACGAAACAAAAAGAAAGTTGCAAACATGGGGAGAGATGCATATGTTGGAGGTCTGTCTTTGTCAGAACAGTAAAGGCTCTTCTATTATTCCATCACCAGCGATAATGGGCCTAAACCGGAGCGAACTACGCAGCGTGCGGTTTCATTGTTTCCAGAGTATCATTGAGCTGATGGAGTTATAATGACAGTGTGTGTTTTGGTAGGGGGTTGGTGCACTGACGGGTCGACCGACGGATGGTGTTTATTCTGCTGGCTCTTACAGTCCAGGGCTTTGGACGAATGATTCCAAGGGAGTCATGTTGAAGAATGGGTTTTAAAGTTCATCTGTCTGACACCCAAATGGAACTTTAATAGCCCCTTAATGTCCGATCCAAACTGTTCTATAATGATAATCTACAAATTCCTGTGATTCCCCATTAGACACCGCTTATTAAAGACATTTAGAGATGTTGTAAATTTTATCCTCTCTGGGTTTGGAGATATATAGTCTGTCTTTTCTGTTTGGTTTGAGCATTTTTAGCAACAAAGACTCATCGGATCCAATGGACGATGATGCAAAAATATTTACAACATCCTGTCAGACACATAATATGATCCATATTATTGTCGTTTTATCATTATGCAACTCTAACTTCTTGTTTAATATGTGTTTTTTGTTCTTTTTTATGTTTTTGTTTAACCCTTTCATGCATTAATTATGAGAACCTTAATCATGATTTTTTTCCCCCCTGTTTTTATCCCTCCTTAGGCATAAAAAAAAAAAAAAAAAATGCAGTTGACAGCTTTTTATAAACCTATTTTTCATGGAGCTGCAAAAATGTCCACTCAAATGGATACGATGTGTTTAATTTTTGAAGCAAAGAAACTTGTATTTACTGATATACAGTGAAAACTATGAAATATAAACACTTTTAATGCTGCTAATCTGATGTTTTCTCATATTTATATGTACTCTAATACTAGTTATTGCTCACTTCATGGAGATAATATACAAAAAAACCCATTTTGTTAAAGAAACAATGATAATTACAGTCTAATAACAACTGATTTACACTCACACATGTTACTGCAGATCAGGTTTATTAAGAACAGCAAAGTGACATATGCATAAGCGTCCACTGTGTCGGCTGATATGGAACTAAAACAACAAAACCCATGAATATATAAGAGAACAGCTGGAGCAGAACTGTCCACTGGAGTGACCACTGTGCATGAAAGGGTTAAAAGCTGCAGCAATCAAAATCAACTCAATATTTTTTGCTTAATTTTCTCATATTCCGTAATTGTTTTGAACTTTCAAGCTCTATGTTTCTAACAATGTTATATATTTGCAGCTTTACTTGATTTCTTCAACTTTCTTTTATATCAAACATCGTCTTTTTAATTTGAAAGGTATAAACCCTCTGCATTTATTACAGTAATTATCACATCGACTGAAAATGCATATAATCACAACATATTTTATCTATATCACCCAGCTCCAATTTGCATTATATATTATTCCACCAATTATTTAATGATCTGTTACCAGAGTCATCCAAATATTTAGAGGCTTAAAGTTACTATAAATAATGATAGAAAGGCATTAAATCTGCCTTTATGATGCTTGATGTAAGGACAATTAGTCATTATTGCATTTAAAAATTACTAAGCATTTGTTGATTATCAATTTGCATTGGACAGTACAGAGCAGAATAACATAAGAGAAGAAAAAAATAACAGAAATTTTAACCCATAAAGACCCAAAGAGCCACTGGCTACCAAAACCATCTACTAATCTGAACTATCTAATACCTGTTCATCCACTTATCCTATCAATCCATGTAAATAACTGGTGTAAAATACAGTTTGCTATTTTGTTGTGGTCATCAGATATGACCCATTTGGACGTTCAGAGGCTCTGTTGTTACCATGGAAACACCGTCATCTTCTACAATATTGATTCAGCAGTAAAACCCATGGAGTTTGATCATTGACAGTGGATGGAGATGCTTGTTTTATGCTCAGTAATAGATGTCTTCAATGAAAAAGTCACTTTGTCTTCAGTTTTCTCTGTTTTGATATAATAACATTGAATTTACTGGGGGGTTTTTTTGTTTGTTTGTTTGTTTTTTTTACTTTATTTACAGGGTGGGGAAGCAAAATTTACAATATTTTGAGGCAGGGGTTGAAAGACAGTGTATGACCAAATAGTTTATTGAAAGTCATGAGAATTTATTTGCCACAAGAAAATTGACATAATAGAAAATGTTTTTATTCTATGTGTCCTCCTTCTTTCTCAATAACTGCCTTCACACGCTTCCTGAAACTTGCGCAAGTGTTCCTCAAATATTGGGGTGACAACTTCTCCCATTCTTCTTTAATAGTATCTTCCAGACTTTCTGGTAATAGTTTTGCTCATAGTCATTCTCTTCTTTCCATTATAAACAGTCTTTATGGACACTCCAACTATTTTTGAAATCTCCTTTGGTGTGACGAGTGCATTCAGCAAATCACACACTCTTTGACGTTTGCTTTCCTGATTACTCATATGGGCAAAAGTTTCTGAAAAGGTATGAATAATAGTGTTAGGTATGATTATGACATCAATATATGTTTGGTTTCAAAACAATTGACGTAGTGCCTGCTGAGAAAAAACAACTAAATGTTCATTGTAAATTTTGCTTCCCCACCCTGTAAAATTAACATGGAGCTGGTTTTGCACATTTTTGAAAATGTTTTTGTGAATATTCATTAGATAGTTGTATTTTGTGCTCCACATTTTCATTGTATCATTGTACTGTTTCATTTACTGTTTTTATAGAGATATATATTGAGCAGAGCTGCAAGTGAACTGATCCGGCCCTTAATAACTGTTAAAGTTTCTCATGTGGCCCCACAGGAAAATTAATTGCCCACCCCTGACGTAGACATTTACACCTATCAACTGTATCAAGCCAGTTCTTTCATTTTGGATAACAGTCACAGAAACACTCTCGTGTATCCGGGGCTGCAGAATCCCAGCATCCCCAACGCTCTGTTTGCTGGGGGACTTGACACACATTACAATTCCAACTAAACACAATAACTCATTACTAATTTCTCTGACCATCGCCAAGAAAATCATTTTTCAAAACTGGAAATCCAAACACTCCTGCCATATCACCCACTGGACAAATTTACTCTCAGAACACATATCAATAGAAAAAACAACAGCCTACAAAACAAACAATATATCAGCCTTTGAGGAAACATGGAACCCTTTCACAAACTATCTAAAGTCCACCCAGAACTCGTACCAAAGCAGTAACCAAAACCACAGCCACGTACAGGATCACATATCAGACCACATCCAACCCATAACAAACATTTTTTAATTTACATCATCCACATTAACTTCATTCATTCTCTCTACCTCCACATAGAGACAAACCAGGATCCCTGCTCCCCTTCATTCCCACCTACACTTCTTTCTCTCCCCTCCCCTCTTTCTCTCTTCAACCAAGCCCCCCCCCCCCTTGCTTTTTTTTTTTTTTCCTTTTCTTTTTTTTGGATTAGAAAGTAATATTTTTATTGTTATCATTATCATCATGTTATCATTATTATTATCATATTGCTATTTACATTTCTGATGTTTTTCATTGTAATATGACGTTGTTTGTCAATACTGTCATTGTTGTTGTTTTTTGTTTGTTTATTTGTTTGAGTTTCCTTTTGTTTATGTGTTGTTGTTTTTCTGTCCACATTGTCTTGTTAACTATCACCAATAAAATATTAAAAAAAAAAAAAAAAAAAAACTGTATCAAACCTGTTGGTGAAGTTTGGGATTTGGCTCTTGAATGCTCCTGTAGACTTTTTCCAACATGTTGATGTATTTATGTTTTTAGAACCTAACAGCTGTGACAGTATTAGGATATAAAGTTTTATTTCTTATATTTCAGTGCTTTTTGTCTTGCTAGGCCATGTCCCCCCCCCCCCCCCCCCGTTCCGGAGGCCAAGTCTGAATAGTTCTGTTCACAGCCATAGTTGTGACACACTTTTCATGTAAAGGTCTGGTTTCTGGATTTCGGTTCATCATCACAGCGTGGAGTCGGTTTACATATCTTCATAACTGCCGCCCCCCTGCAAAGCAATCTGTTATTGTTAAAGCTACAATAAACCTCCGGAGAACCTGGTTGAACCGAACAATGCCTCTTCTTTGAGCGTTGCGTAAAACATGTTCGCTTGTGGTAGCTTCTGTGTGATTTATGATGTGGAACATGACGTGTAGATGATGAGTGTGGCCGGTCGTGTCTGTGTGAAGCCGACGGCTGTGACTTTGGTGAATTTTCGAGGACTAACAGTGGTTTACTGGTTTCGTCGGATACACAAACTCACTTCGGGTTTGCTGGTTTTGGCCTCGACGCTGCAACAAGCAGCAGCCGGTAGGAGCTGACTCAGAAACATGCCTGTCTCCGTCCCACATGAACACACCGAGGTTCTGTCCACATATCCAGTGTCTCTATATTAAAACCTAGAAGGACATGACCTTTTAGGAAAACACCGGCCCCTGGACACACACACACGGGACTGTCGGGACCCATATTTCTGAGTGGGATTATGTCCAGTTACTGTTTTTTTTAACAGACCTGAAGGTAAATATAAGAGGGTTATACAAATACACTCTCCCCTTTTCACACAGGGGCACAAAACCAGCGAATGTGTGAAATATAACACACTATTGAGCCGTTTCCCTCCTGTAGATTAAAAGAAAACTGAAAAGTCATTACATTTTATTTATGTTCTATGTAACTTCGAAAAATGGAAGAAGTTGGGCAACGTTAAAACACAAAACCCTGCAGAAAAATGTGTGTTCACTGTAATGACGTTACACACCGCATGGCAGATGTACAAGTTGTAGAGTGTAGAGTATCTGTGTGAGGCAGCGTTTGGCGTTTTTATAGCCAGTGTCTGTTTGGTCACATAAAAATATCCCCCTACCATCTTGTGCAAGAAGTGCATTATGTTAAAATGATACAGCTGAGACGAGAAGGAGTATGGTGTTAAAATCTATCAGAAACATATGCACCAGAGACAGCGCCGTGTTGCAAAAGATGTCATGTCAGTTTTAGTTCGACTGCACTGCACAAGGACGTGATTTTTTAGCTTACCGGCTAACAGGCTGTAAGCTATTGTCGTCATGCAGCGTCCGTCGTCGTCATCTGTCGTCCGTTACAAAAATTTCAATCATCTTCCTCTCCGAAACTACAATTTCAATTGACTTCTAACTTGATAGCTTCTTTATGATGATATCAACACAAGTTAGTGAAATTATTTGGATCTGGATCTGATTCTGGATTTGGTGCCACTTTGAAAAATGTCCCCATTATAAGAGATAGGAAGTGGATGGATGCAATAACTCAGTAAATATAAATGATATCCAGTGTAAATTTCTACAGTCCAGCCCTGATGGGGAGATGACCAAAACATAACAGTGCTGTACAGAAAAATAAAACCCAAATAAAAGAATAAAATACAAGAATAGATTAAAAAACACAGAGCTGTACAAAAAAGAAAACAGTGCCATACAAAAGAATAATTAAAACCCAAATAAAAGAATAAAATACAAGAATAGATTAAAAAACACAGAGCTGTACAAAAAAGAAAACAGTGCTGTACAAAAGAATAATTAAAACCCAAATAAAAGAATAAAATACAAGAATAGATTAAAAAACATAAAAAGCTGTACAATTTTAAAAACAATAGAAAAAAAAAATCATACAAAACAGGATTATTATTCAGACCCCAAATCCAGCAGAATGGAGGCTGAATACACTCCAATGCACCAAAATATTAAAACACTCTTCAAACACGAGAAATGCCGATTGACTTCAAACTTGGTATACAGCTTCTTTATGATGATGTCAACAAAAGTTAGTGAAATTATTTGGATCCGGATCTGATTCTGGATTTGGTGCCACTTTGAAAAATTTCCCCATTATAAGAGATAGGAGGTGGATCGATGCAATAACTCAGTAAATATAAATGATATCCAGAGTAAATTTCTACAGTCCAGCCCTGATGAAGAGACGACCAAAACATAATGTCCACATGCTGATCAGGATCTTCTTCTGGATCTGGGAACTTATGGAAAATTTAACATGGGCCCTTATGGGGAAAAAAATTTCAATCATCTTTTCCTCCAAAACTATAATTCTGATTAGCTTCAAACTTGGTATACAGCTTCTGTATGATGATGTCAACACAAGGTATTGAAATTATTTTAATCCGGATCTGATTCTGGATTTGGTGCCACTTTGAAAAATTTTCCCATTGTAACAGATAGGAAGTGGATTGATCCAATAAATCAGTAAATATCAATGATATCAAGTTGGAATTAGAATTTTTGACAGATCTGATTGGAATATGACCAAAACATGAGTTATTTCTGTTATATAATAAATACACAGAACTGGGTGATAATAAATGACACCTGGATACATTTCCCAAAGCTTTTAATTTGGCCGGTAAGCTACAGGGCCATTGGTCCTATTTTTTCTCTGTCAGTACTGTGGAGTCATGCAACAGTAGTAGAAGTTTTAATATTGGAGACTGATCTCATGAAATCGCGTTGTATGTCACGTCAGTTCTTATGGCATTTGGTGTGCTATAATCCTTTCACGTGATATTCAACGCCATTTGATCGCGGGTTAATTCACGCCAAGATCTCCGGTTCACATAACCCTAACCCTAACCCTCAGTGCGTGGTAACTGACGCGGCATGAACATTCATCCAGAAAACTTATAATACAGATAACATGCCTATTAAAAGTGGTGTGTATATTTACGCGATTTCATGATATCACGTCGTAATATTGTTTATTTCAAAGGAAATAATCAGAATCAGAACCAGAATAGCCTTTATTGTCTTCGTGTGTGCAATAAAATTAGGAGCGTTACTCCAGTCAGTGCAAATAATATGAATAAAACGAAACAATATGTCAGAAAATAAGAATGGAGTGAATATAAAATTACAAAAAAAAACCCTTAAAAGTAAAATAAGAAACTGGAATATAGAATTTAGAAAAACATTTCTCTTCACATGTGTCTCTGATTGAACTCTTCATTCTTATTTCACTGAATGATTTTCTGGTAATAAATTCGGGACAACTATTCCTTCTATTCATTACTTTATACATTCTTCTTCAGCCCTATCAGCCTGCCCGCTGGCCGAAAAAATTATATTAACCCTTTCATGCACAGTGGTCACTCCAGTGGACAGCTCTTCTACAGCTGTTCTCTTGTATATTCATGGGTTTGGTTGTTCTTTTCATTGTTTTTTTTGTTTGTTTGTTTGTTTTTTTACACATATCTTTATTAAAGTTTTAAGACACTACATATCTTTTCTGACATGAATTGGTAACATTATGTAGATCTCTCCCGAGCATAAACCCCCAGAATCACAGGCCCTCTCCATAGTTTTCACACAATTTATCAGTAAATACATGTTTCTGTGCGTCAAAAATTAAACGTGTGGTGTCCAGCTGAGTGGACATTTTTGGAACTTCATGAAAAATAGGTTCATAAGAATTTTTTTTTTTTCATGATTATTTTTTGTATGTATTTTTTTTTTTATTTGAAATATTTTATTTATTTATTTATTTATTTATTTATTTTCAGAAGAAAATTTTCAATCGCATTGTTTTTTTCATGCCTAAAGAGGAATAAAAACACTCAGGAAAAAATTTTGATTAAGGTTCTCATAATTTGTGCATGAAAGGGTTAATATTCATCGACTATAAAAATATAATAAATCAGGACAATGGATGTTTTTTTCAACTTTTGCTCAAAGTTTAGACCCTAATGTTAATAAAAGTACATCAAAAGTGTATTTTAGTGCAAACTTTAATGTTCAAACATGATTTTTAATCTTTGTGGGGTGAAATATACGCTATTAAAAATCTCCAACATGAACAATTAATTTATGCATATCATCGTCAATCCAGCCGAAAAAAAACAGGCGAGGATAAAAAAACTCAAATTTCTCTTTTAGTTTGTTACAGTTTACTCAGGCATAGTAATATAGACAATATTTTAGACAACGGGAATAGATTCTGTGAGGTCTGTAAATGTCCACAGACACCAAGAACATCCATATGAACCTTATTATTGTGAAGTAATTCTTCATTTACTTTGGGTATGTCTTTTTAGGTGTTTTTCCCCTGAAAATATGGTCAGGGTTAAACAGGTTAAGGGGGTCATATTTATCTAAACCTACTTTTATTAGTCTTTGGTTCATTTATTTGTGTATTTGGACCCTAATAGTTTATAAAGTTTGAATTTGAACCCTCCAGGTGCTGCAAAGCTATCTTTAGATTCATTTTGGCAAAAATCTAGTGGATTTCTACAACCTGTTTTAATTCCTTCTTAATTTGTTACGTTTTATAACTAGTTGCGTCATGAAATTTATAAGGTCAAGACTTCTGACGAACATTTCTCCAAGTACGACATAATTGTTTGTCAGCAGCAGTGGTTGTAGTAAAAACTGAAAATATGTCCAAAGTTCGAGCTGATGGTCTTGGCTGAACAGAACAGAGAAGCACGGAGAGGGTGGGGTGTGAAGTGGCTCATGTGCATTTAAAGGGCCAGCGCTCAAAACCACCTTTCTGGTGTCATTACTCAGCAATAGGGTTGAAGATGGACCTGTGGAGTTGAATGAATGAAGAATTCAGACCCAAGCAGAGCATTTACAGTTTCTGTAGACCACAGGGAAATGTGTGAAAATGTATAATTCCATTTTAAAAAGCTGAGTATCACTCCTTTAATTATATTACACTCTTCAGTTGGATTTGATCTCTTCTGTGCTTGCTTTTCCCAATATTTCAAACTTTTTATGATTTTATTTTCTTGTGGATATTCCATTTCTGCATTAGAATATTGAGCATTTGTGTAATTTTCTCTATATAAAGTGAATAAAACTGACTCATCTTTTCTAATAAGTTGATCTGATAATTAGACTTAAATGCATTTTGCATCAGCAAAGCGACCGGCTCTTTATTCTTCTTTGAGGATTTCTTTGCAGTTGTGGTCAGCTTTTTTTCATTTAGAGGATTAGGATTGTGGGTAGTGAAACAGCGCCGAGGATCCACAGATGTATCCTTGAACGCTCTCCAAAAGAAGTAATTTGCGTGGAAGGATCCTGGACATTGGGATCTGAAATCTGATGATGTAACTTTATGTAAATGAATCCTTGAGGGAACTTTCCTCGAAGGCTGAGAAACAGACATAGTTTCTATGCAGTGAAGCAGTTTCTGTCATTGATCTGTGATGCTTTTTGGTTTCACATCACTGCTGCAGTCGTGTGTTTGTTGGATTCCTGTAGATGTTTGAGGCTGCGATGCATCATCATGTGTTTGTGGCATCGCTGTCCTTGGAGAACAGGCAACTTTTCATGAGTTCAAAAAACAGTCCTGTGATGATACAACTTCCGTCTAATCCAAGAGGGATTTTAAAGAGGTTATTTGGCTTAAGACGGATGAGAATTCATTAGAACACAACATCAGGTTCTAAGATGTCAAACTCGTTTTAGTTCAGGGGCCACATTCAGTCCAATATGATCCCAAGTGGTCGGACCAGTAAAATGATAACTGTGAAAAAAGTAAAATTACATTACGAAAATGTTAACATCTCCAAAGTATCTATTAAAACATGTAAATAACATGAACAACCTTAAATTTCTTAAGGAAAATAAATGCAATTTTACCAATATTATACCTCAGTTTCTCATTTACATGTGTGCAACTACAACTTACAGTCCACAGTGGATCTACAAATACACAAAATATTTAGTAAAAGGCAGAATATTGATTAATATTGCACCTCACTTAAGATATTTCAGATTATTCACATTTTTTGTGAAATTATAGCGTGTAAATGTGAACATTTCCATGTAATTTTACTTTTTTTACACTAAAAAAAGAGAAAGATAATAAATAATAATAAATAATACATCGGTTTTATATGGCGCTTTTCTAAGTACAGGAGGTCCTCAGGTTACAAACGAGTTCCGTTCCTACGCTGGCGACGTAACCCAAATTTCGGAATTTTGAAGTCGGAATTAACCCTTTAATACCCCCTGTCCTTAATAATGGTCGCCAAGGTTGACCGACTGAGGCCTAAGGCTTTACCGATGTTCATCGGCGTCTCGCCTTTCTCCGACGTTTTGATGATATCCAGCTTTGTTTCCATCGTAATGGCTTTCCTCTTGGCTGGACCAGCATCGCTAGAAGATCCTGCTTTCTTTTTTGGGGCCATGATGTGAAAAAGGAGGGTGAAAAAGGCGAGGATACCGAGAAAATTACGGAGCACAAACACAGACACTCTACACTATGGGGCTGGGGATAAAACGGCGGACAAGACTCAGGCGTCATAAAGTCGAAACAGCGTAGGTCGAGTACCGCGTAACCCAGGGACCTCCTGTACTCAAAGACTCTTTACAATAAGCAGCCAAGGGACAAACACACATCAAACAGGTATGGAGTTAATACTAAATGGCAATCAAAGAACAAATACAGAGACGAATACGGAAAAAGAAAACACACGAGAGACGGTAGGTGAGGGTGGATGTGTAGTTGTCATCATTTATAGGTTTTTCTGATGGTATTTTACTCGTCTGACCCACTTGAGATCATATTGGTCTGAATATGGAAAGTGAACTAAAATAATTTTGGCATTCTTGATTGTTGTTGTTTTTTTTTTGTTTTTTTTTCCAATAAAGACCTGGACATACAGAGATGAACAACAAATTACTCTCACATTGTTTGTTTGTTTAACATTGAAACCAAACCACAAAAAGATTTACGTAAAAAGAAAGGAAAACATTCGAAAATGAGTGGGATGAAGTTTAATTTATAATCTCCCGCCCCCTTACTCCATCCTTCTACCTACCCTAAATTCCTCTGTCAGATTCCGTAAGTAACTCAAAATCCTACACATATCAGACTATATTCTGACTATGCACAAAACACAAAAATGCTATACATGCCAAGGATAGACTTTCACACCTATGGGCAATTTAGATTAACCAATTAACCTATCAGTGATGGAATCGAACTCAGAACCTTGCTGTGAGCTAACCACTGCACCACCGCACCGACATTCTTTTTTTTTTTTTAATTCTCTTTATTGAGTTTTTTCACATAGTAACAAAAATGTGTTCATGTACCCTCATTGTGCTCAATGCAACAAAAATGAGAACACGCAGTAAAACAAAAAGCACACAAACAACAGCAAACACTGAACATCAAAAAAACCAAACTGAGGACATCATATTTCGTCCATCCTAAGTTGTTTACACATTTGCATAATTAAAATAATCAGTGAAAGGTTGCCATGTTGAGTGGAATGCATTTAATTTCCCTTTTAATGAAAATCTAATTTTTTCCAATTGTAAGTGTTTCATTACTTCCCTCATTAAGGCTGAATGGGCGGTGGGGGGGGAGGGGCGGGTTTGTTTCCAATTTAATAGGATTAATCTTCGCGCTAGCAACACCACAAAACATATCATATTGTTTTGGTTGTTGGAAAGTTCTACAGCAGCCGGCTTCACACCAAACAAAGCAAAAACTGGATCTGGTTTAAGTTGTTTTTTTAAGATTTCGGATAAATTCACACCAACATTCTTGATTGTTAATATCTTCAGTGAAATTTTTGCATTTCACAGATTCGTCCTATGGGCCAGATTGGACCCTTTGGCAGGCCGGTTTTAGCCCACGGGCCATATGTTTGACACCCTAGTTTATCATAGACTGTCAAAATTAACCTGTAAAGTAACTAAAGCTAAAGTTCAGACAAATGTAGCGGAGTAAAAAAGTACACAAATAGCTTCTGAGATCAGCACTGACAGCGACCAGAACCTTTAAGTCCAATGGAAATGATTACATAGGACTGTATGGATCTGTATTAACCTGTATGTGTGTGTGTGTTGGTGTGTGTTAGTCGTAGGAGGCACCAGCCAAAGTATCTGGAACAACATTAGAAGGTGGAACAGGATCAGACGAAAACATGTTGTTTATTAAAAACAGCTGAAGCAGGCAGGGAATATGTTTTCTCCTCCGTGTGTGTTCAACTTGAAACAAACACTGAGACATTAACTCTACCCCCAACCTCGCACTTTTAGTGAAGCAGAGCGAAAGAAAGGTGCAAAACAGACTCTGCAGTTTCTGAAGACTGGATTTAAAGCATGTGAGACCTTTTGATCTGCAGGTTTCAGGCTCCACTTATTAGGAGACTATAAAGTTTAAGAATGTGACATCATACGTGACATAAAGTCAAACATACTGTACATTCTGACTTTTACAGTAGGACTTTTAGGAGATTCAGACGTGTACGAATAATTAGTCGGACCACACACAGTTTGCACTTTCTGGCCTTAAAGCTTCGAGTCATAAATGAAGTGATAATGTCGCAGTCAGCTGTGCAGCATTATGCTTTTATAGTCTAATATTAAATCGGTCTTGACATCGTTGGCCTATTCTCTACTGTTGGGTGAATTTTTATGTCAGATTTAGGGATTTGCCCTCTTTGACGGCAAAGAAATGAGGCCAAAAGTAAATACGGTGCTGGAATATTGAAACTCTTGCTGTGTTCTACTTATGTTAGATTTCCCGTCAAAGCAGGTTTACCCAAAAATCTTGATGAAACTCCTCATTATTAACATAGTAGTGTGACGAACTTCTCATTTCATTGAATTTGATGCGCAAACTGTTTGACACTTACGTCTGGTCTGCAATAATACAGAATATTCTTTACATATAAGCCTCTAATCCACATGAAAATGGCTTTAAATTGATAAATGAAGTAGTTTAAAGGGGTGATATTTTACTTTTTAAAATGGAAATAAATGGACCAAAAGTGGATTTAGCAAAATATGGTCCCTTTAAGTCAAATTAATAACAAATACTTAAAATACAAATAATTTACAGCCAAATTCACATACAGTATGCCCATTGTTGCTGAATAGAATAGAATAGAATAGAATAGAATAGAATAGAATAGAATAGAATAGAATAGAATAGAATAGAATAGAATAGAATAGGAAATTTCTGTCATTCAAAACAAAACTGGAAGTTTGTCTTAGATGACATTGCTACACTTTGCTGCACACAATCAACAATGACAAATACACACATAAACACACCATCACAGTCCATTGTTTTAGTGCATTAATAATGAAAACACAGGTAATAAATACAAGAAGTAAACAGAGATAAAAATTACTATAAAAAAATTAATAAAAAGTTTAAATATTTCCACCTCAAGAATGGGGTTAAAGAAAGCTTGTATCTTATTTTAACCAATAAAGAAACAGCCACTGGTGACCAGAACCATCTACTGATTTAAACTGTTTAATACCTGTTGAGCCACTAATCATATCAATATGTGTAAATAATTAGTGTAAAATGCAGTTTCTATCATCTTTTCATGGTCATTTGGACATTCAGAGGCTCCATAGTTACCATGGAAACACCGTCATCTTCTATAACATTGATTCACCAGTAAAACCCATGGAGTTGGATCAATGACAGTGGATGGACACACTGGGTTTATGTTCAGTTAATGATAGATTTTTACTGAAAAAGTCATTTTTTCTTGAGTTTTCTCTGTTTCTGATACTTATTTATTTATTTGACAGGGACAATGCAGTCAAACATAGTTACAAGTTTGCAGCTGATGTGATGCATATAGAGTTTATAGCTAGTGCTAATTCTCTACTCCAGTCCCCGGTTTGGCTCTTCCACAACATTACAGTACAATATAAAATATACACCATTTAAAATGATCGTACCATACATAAAAATGTAATATAAATAACGTATACATTAGAGCCCTAGGGCCGATTATAGCGTTTCACCAATTAATCAACATCGGCCAATATGTAGCCGATGTAGCCGATATATTAACTTTTTTTGCTGTGTGGAGATTCTGTCGCTCGCTGCTCCTGTGTGTGTGTGTGTGTGTGTGTGTGTGTGTGTGTGTGTGTGCTGCCCGGAGAATAAGAGGAACTTTAAAGCGAGTTAGTTTCACTTTCACTCCTGCTCGGACAATGACGCTATCACCCCCCAACACACAATCACGGAGCTAACCCCCCCCGGCGAAAATCACGGACCGCTACCACGCGCTCTGACGAGGATAGACCGCTAACCCCCCCCCCCCAACTCCGAAAATCACGGACCCCCTCACCCACACCCATGTCCATGCACTTCCTGTCTACCTCACAGTTTCATTCTGCCAGCAGGCCTGGGTGTTTATAGTGTAGGGGAGACTGGGGACAGTTGTAACACAGGTCAGTTGTAACTCTTGCAGTTGCTCCAATCAGGAACAACTTAGGACTCACCTAATTCACTCTGCACATGCTCAGTTTAGTCCTTAGCCCACATAAGAAGTTGTAGTGCCATGAGGCAGACACATCCAAATTTGTGAGTGAAAACATAATTGTGTGGTCAGTCATATTTTTTGCTCTAATTATTTTTGTGATTGCATAGTTTGCATTTGAAAGTTGTGCCAATTATATTTGTGAGATAAACAAAGATTTATGCAACTGTTTATCCACCTGTCCACAATTATCTAATATAAGATTATTATATCTTATGTAGATCAGTGTTCTTATTGCATATATCAGCCAATTTATCGGTTATTGGCCAATGTCGGATATCGGCCAATATATTGGATATCGGCTTTTTTTATCCCCCAATATCAGTATCGGCATCGGCCCCAAAACTCCCATATTGGTTGGGCTCTAGTATACATCATTCAAAATGGTCATACCATACACATACAACACACATACATACAAAAATATAAATACCCTCAACTTTAATCGGAGCTTTCGTGAACATCTACACGATCAGTAAATTAAAATTAGGGAAGTACCTGATGTTTACTGAAACAATGCAAATTACGGGAGATAATATTGTAATAAATGTTGATAAGTGAAAATAATTTGGGAGCTGACACCAAAGTAGCAGTGGGTCTTTATGGGTTAATGTTGCTGTGGATGTTAGGAGGAAAGAGCGCTTGTAGTGGTTAGTTTTACATGTGCTTGCTCTGAAACATTTCCCTCTGGACGATAACTCATATTGAGAGTATCGTCCAGTGCATTTAAAAGGATGTATAAATCCACTATAATAACAAAATAGAGAACATTAGAAGTACGCATAAAATAAGATATTATAGTTAATTGGTTATCATGATCGGAAGATACTATCATATTTATTGATCATTGTATTTGGAGTAAATATTTGGGGTGGATATGTACAGGGTGGGGAAGCAAAATTTACAATGAACATTTAGTTTTTTTCTCAGCAGGCACTACGTCAATTGTTTTGAAACCAAACATATATTGATGTCATAATCATACCTAACACTATTATCCATACCTTTTCAGAAATTTTTGCCCATATGAGTAATCAGGAAAGCAAATGTTAAAGAGTGTGTGATTTGCTGAATGCACTCGTCACACCAAAGGAGATTTCAAAAATAGTTGGAGTGTCCATAAAGACTGTTTATAATGGAAAGAAGAGAATGACTATGAGCAAAACTATTACCAGAAAGTCTGGAAGATACTATTAAAGAAGAATGGGAGAAGTTGTCACCCGAATATTTGAGGAACACTTGCGCAAGTTTCAGGAAGCGTGTGAAGGCAGTTATTGAGAAAGAAGGAGGACACATAGAATAAAAACATTTTCTATTATGTACATTTTCTTGTGGCAAATAAATTCTCATGACTTTCACTAAACTAATTGGTCATACACTGTCTTTCAATCCCTGCCTCAAAATATTGTAAATGTTGCTTCCCCACCCTGTATATTATAGTTTATATTGAAAACAGTTGATTATTGCAAAATTGATTGTGTATGAGGTGACTAAAAAAAAGTGCATATGAAGGGTTTTTATGGATGTTTTGTGTTATTGTTAAAAATATACATAGGAAAATGTGTGTTAACAAAGCAAAGGAGGCGGATCTGGTTTGATAATTAGTTTGTAAAAAGGGGGTGGGAGTCAATAAGTTGTACTTCTTCCCACTCCTTTTCGAGCACAAAAAAAAAATTGTATTTATTTATTTGTTTTGACCATGTTGTATGATTCTTTGTTATCTGATGATTCTATGTGCTCGAAATAAACTACTACTACTACTACTAGAAAATATCTTCTTGGGGGCTTGTGCGCTGTATATTTTTGGGGATACGTATTTGTTGAATTTGGGGAATAGTGTACATATTGCTCTGTATGTACAGTGGACGCTGGCCAACCCCCCTCTGTTAGTGACTATAGGAGGTCTGCCAAGCAACATTTACTGGCTCACGTCAGGCCTGAGGGAGGGTTTGTAGCTGTGAGACCGCAAAACCGAGCCCCCACCACTTCACATCAGACCCCCACGCCGCTCGGCTTCAAACGCTGCGCCGTTTCTTAGAAAAGGCCGTCCATGTGGCGAGAGGGAGGGACGGAGGACGGAGGTGCAACAGGAGTACCGCCACCTCAAGTTACCAGTTAATTAAGTAACTCCAGAACATACATGCGCTGACACACCCATGCAGGAATGTCGATCATGCACACACACACATAGGTGCGCACACGTAACGCACACGGGTCCTGCCAGTACGCTATTAATACCAGCCCCGAGGATGCAGGTCATGCCTTGTATTTGCATTTCAAATGTGTCTTTTATTCCATCATCCAAATAGTGATGCTTTAAAGACATTTGGCACTGCATTAAACACTCTAAGCTTTCAGGTGGTCTTTGAAACTACACACACACACACACACACACACACACTCATATGTACCAACATGCATCTGTAATCATATCCATTCACAATTAAATGCACACACTCGCATGGATTTCTTGCAGGTGGTCGAAGGCTGTTTGGTTCCTTTTTTCGTTCCTTCTTTAACTACCATCAGGTTTTGGTTGAAGTTTCAGGTTCAGTCCAAGTTAACCCCCCCCCACACCCCGTCCTCGACTCCCCAGTGTATTTTTTTTGCAGACCTGATACTACGCTTGATCAGCCCCCCCCATCTCCCCATTTAAGGGCCCCTCAGATACATCAGTTCCATCTTACAGGGGTCCCTAGCGTGAATATCCACACAGATGTTTGTATCTTTTTGATAATCGGTGTGAGAGGACATGCTGAGCTGTGGAATCTGATACACCACTGTGAGAGCACAAGGAAATATGATACTGTAGAGTGGTAAAGCAGAAGAAAAATACACGCTTCTAAACCCACCGTCTGTGTACGGCTTTCTACAATCGCCGAAGCATTTATATCCAAAAAACTGTAAGTGTCGAGTCCTATCAGCGTCCCCTGCTGTTCACCTTCACGTAACCTGCAACAATCTGACTCTGATTTGTGGCTTCGGAGACATTTATTGAACGTTTTTTGAAGTTAAAGTGATGTTGAAGTGGCTGCGTCATCTGATTCAGTCGTCAGAAAATGCCAATCCTATTTGAGACTTTTCAGATGGAAGCACACAGGAAGAGTATGGGGTGAAGTCAAAAAAATTTAATTACAAAAGTCTACACCAAACTTATATTTTTGGGTAGATAATTGCTTGGATTTTGAGGAAAGTGTGTTTTGAAATGAGAAGAAATTTGTGAGGAGTTTTATGAGTGTGAGTGTTTGGAAAGTGACAACATTTTGTGCTGTCATTCTGGGTTCATTTTATAAACTCTCATAAACAAACTAAATTTATTCCAAATACATTGATCTCTGACTAAATCTTATTTATGTCATATTCCAAACACACGGTGTTTAAAACTAATAAATGCATGTGACGTTATACCCTTGATTCGATGACGGTTTTCATAAGATTAAACATATATTGACTACATAACCATTGTTACTGATGACTTTTGACGGTCTAATAATTTTGTCTGTGACTGTAAGAGTATAAAAAAATCACAATCCCTGTATCATGATACCATATCACCAATAGACAGCAGTAATTTGTACGTATATGCAAACAACTACTCGATACAGTAATTTTCATTTCATCATAGAATAGAATAGAATAGAATAGAACAGAACAGAACAGAACAGAATAGAATAGAATAGAATAGAATAGAACAAGCTTCATTGTCAAATAATTGTAGGTGGTCTCTGCTAGTGACAGTGCACTGTACAACTAAATACAACACAATAAAATACAGACAAAAATAAATAAAATTACAAAAGTGTGCAATAGAAATATGTGCAAATTAGAGGTAGATAACATCATTAAAGTTACTTCTGTCTCCTGTTCAGATCTTTGTGATAAAGTCTGTACTTGTGTATATTATACAGTAGGCCTGTAACGGTACACGTACCGAACCGAACCGTTTCGGTACACACCTGTTCGGTTCGGTACACAGCTGTACCGAAACGGCACAGTATGTAGAGAAAAAGAAAAAGGAACGAAAAGATGTTGTTTGATGCGGAACTTTAGATCCGCGCAAGTTCCACACGGACATATTGAAGGACGCGCACATTGACCCAAAATACAAAATAGCAGCTGATATGAGGTAAAAAAAAACAACAAAAAAAAACAAATATGATGTGAACCTGGAAGGAAGAGACTGAAGACCCTCCGCCATTATTACAGTCCAGTTTGGGATCAGTTCAGGTTCAGGTGAAAGACAACAACGAGGAAAGAGACGGAGATAAGACGGACGTTGTTTACTGCCTATGAACTACGGTAGTTCTAAAACACTTACTCTAGCTTTGTCTGTCTCTCTCTCCCGTACGCTGTGTAACAGAGGAATAGAACCCAGGAGTAGGACGTTGAAAGTATATAAAATTTCACTTTCGTTTCACGCCAGCGTTAGTTACGTTAGTTATGGACCCCACCCCACCCTGGCTCCGACCAAAAAAAAAAAAAAAAAGACAAATCACACCCTGCACACAGGCGCGCACGTACACAAAGTGTCCTAAACGGTTTGTTCTCTGTCCTAAAATAAGTAATTGGGTTAATTTTTTGTCGTCATTGTTGCTCTTCAGTTTGTTTAAACAGAATACCAGTTTATCCTCTTGTTAATGTTGCACTTCATGTGGAATTTTTTTGGTATTTTTAATGCAGAATGTGAACTGACAGAACTGTGATTGGATTTCTGTTGTTTGTTCAGAACAACCTGTCAGAGAAAAGTGCAATACTAATGTTTAAAATACATTTAGTAATATTAATAATTTATTTTATTTTATTTTCGGCGACATGGTGGTGCAGTGGTTAGCACTTGTGCCTCACAACAAGAAGGTCCTGGGTTCGATTCCAACACCAGTCGACGGGGGGTGGGACCTTTCTGTGTGGAGTTTGCATGTTCTCCCCGTGTCTGCGTGGGTTCTCTCCGGGTACTCCGGCTTCCTCCCACCATCCAAACACATGCACTAATAGGTTAATTGGTTAATCTAAATTGCCCATAGGTGTGAATGTGAGAGTGATTGTTTGTCTCTATATGTTCAGCCCTGAGATGAATGGTGAACTGGTGACTTGTCCACAGTGTTTGCCCCTATGTAGCTGGGATAGGCTCCAAGCGACCCCCGTGACCCTAGTGAGGATAAAATGGGTTCAGAAAATGAATGAATGAATAATTTATTTTATTTTCTATTTGATTTATAGCAGCAGAATTATATTCCTATTTTTCTATATTTTATTGTGTCCAAAAATTGGGGGAAAAATGTTTTTAAAAATTCATAAATGTATTAAAGACATTTTGAGGGGTTTTCTTTCTTCCTGTACCGAACCGAAAAAAAAAACAAACCGTGGCTTTGAAAACTGAAAACGTACCGAACCGAAAATTTGGTGTACCGTTACAGGCCTATTATACAGTATTTTTGACTGAATATGTGATGATATATTTTTGTCTTTCCCCCGTCAGATGACTCCAGTTCAAGAGGCGGAGCAGGAGCTGCCAACGGAGGCTCTGAAAACACCCCAGAACTGGCTGGAAAACTGGGTAAGATCCTTCAACAACGTCTCTGATCTCACAACCTCCCAACGCACGAAATGAGAGAGAATCCAAGCTGCCGTCCTTTAGATACCTGAGATTGTGTAACATTTTAAAATACACAGTAGCAGTAGTAACAGTAAACACCTCCACAGTCACCGGGAGGGGGGGTGGGGTGGGAGGGGGTGTCACACAGACACACGTCAGGCTGGTTGTTTGCTTAGATAATTGGCTCTGACAGAGTGGAGTGCAGTCTATTTGTGTGAGGTGTGATTTGGTGGGACACATTCCGTCCTTTCCCCGTCCCAGTCTCTGCGGCCCCCCCACCCCCACCCCCACCCCCACCACTCCCTTCATCATGTAACTTAACCTTTCAGTCTTTGCCTGTTGTTATCTCTTATTTTACTCACTCTTTTTCTGGACATCAATGCACACACTTTATGTTTCACACACATATTGGACACATTCACCGCTCGCTCCTTATATGGACGTCCTTTTTAACTCGTACTGATAAATGTCATCTTAACCCACTCCATGTGTTATCACTGCTTTTAGTCTCAACTCCAGCTGCAGCTAAAGATATAGATTCATGTGCAGAATATTGTTCGTGATCAGTGTTGGAGTGAATAATGAACATGCCTGGTGCAAAGTTAGAGCTAAATAATGACTGAAAGAAGTGATTTTTTGCTTTTTAAAATGGAATTAGGCATTTTCAAACATTTCCCTGTGGTCTGCATAAAATGTAAATGCAATTCTTGGGTCTGAATTCTTCATTAATTCAACTCCACAGCTCCATCTTCAACCCTATTTCTGAGTAATGACACTAGAAAGGTGGTTTGGAGCGCTGGCCCTTTAAATGCACATGACCCCGCCCCCTCCAGGTTGTTGACTGTGCTTTCTGTCCCGTTCAGCCACTTGTGTTCATTAATACAACCAACAACTGAACATTTTAGGTAATCAGCTTGAAGTTTGGACGTATTTTCTGTTTTTACTACAACTGCTGCTGCTGATAAACAATTATGTTGTACTCGGAGAAATGTTCGTCAGAAGTCTTGACCTTATATGTGCAAATTTTGTGACGTAACTAGTTATAAAACGTAACCAATTAAGATGGAATTAAAACGGGTTGTAGAAATCCACTCAATTTTTGCCGGAATGAATATAAACATAGTTTTATAGCACCTGGAGGGTTCAAATTCAAACTTTTTCAATTATTAGCATCCCCAAATACACAAATAAATGAACCAAAGACTAATAAAAGTGGGGAAATATGACCCCTTTTAAAGGTAAAATGTGTAAGATTTCTACACTGAAAGCAAATATGTTTTGTTATAATGTGAATCCTCAATGATGTGCACTTTTAATTTAATGTAAGCGGTGTGTCAGTTGAAAAGGATAGGCAAAAAATAAGCTTTTGCCTCTAGCATTTTCCTTTTTTTGTTTTTTGTGTTTATTGTGGTAGTTGTACTGTGTGTAGTAATTACTGTGCAAACCAAAAATAAACCATTCATGCATTCATGTTACATATTTTTTTTCAGTTTTTTACACTGTTATGTAATGTTTTTAGTGATGCTCACATTTAAAGAAACCTATAATTTTGTTAAATTTTGTGGTTGATTTCAAGGCTCAAAGTTCACTTTATTGTCTTTTGCATGTTACACATGAATTGAAAAATGTACCCAGGACTAGCACTGTATACTAAGTCAGCAAAAATAGAATAAATAACAATATTATAAAAAAAAATATATGTATTAAAATGCGCAAAAATTCTAAAGGGCAATAAGTTCAAAGTTGAACTGATTTCATCTGATGGCCAAATCAGTTCCATTATACCTCCTTTAAAGTTTTTCCAGGAAATAATCTTGATTTAAAAAAAAGAAACAAACAAAAAATTGCTCTTTTTTTTAACGGTATCATGATATATCATGATATATCGTATCATGATCCTGGTATTGTGATTTGTATCGTATCGCCAGATTCTTGCCAATACACAACCCTATTGACAACACAAACCGAACAGAAAACAGACGTGATTTGTGGTTTTACTGTGGCTGTTTTCTTTGTAAAACCAGAGCTAAGCTAACAGAGCTAAGCTAACAGAGCTATAATGTCAACTATCAGCTGATGCAGCAGGTGAAGATTATTTATAAGTTTCCGTGAGCGATACAGTCTGTTGATGTATAAAACGGATTCATTGGTGGTTTTGAAGTGTGTTGTAGTACATGATTTTGCCCTACTGTGGAGAGTTTTGAACATCAGTACTACACAGAACCACTTTAAAATAACACCGTCCATCTATTTGATTGACAAAACTACAGTTTCAGCTCTGATTTTAACTCCAACCGTAAGACATTTTTTGTTTTCCTAACGTTTTCCTGCTGAGCGTTAGACGAGAAGATTTCACAGTTTATCTGTACATAAAATATGAACCAGCTGCCTCCAGTCTACAGAAAGCGGATATCTAAGCTTCTGGTGGTTTTCATTTCACTCTTGTCAAGAAAAGGAATAAGCATATTCCCCAAAATGTCAAACTATTCCTTTAACAGCGAAAGCAAAAATCCGCCAAGATGACCTCACTTTGTAAAGATCTCCTCCCTCTGAGAACCTAGAAACCATGTTGGAGATCCGTGTGTGTGTGTGTGTGTGTGTGTTGGCTGATCAAAGCCGGTCGGTCGGGGGCTCGGTGGTATTTTTACACCGTGAAGTGTGGCGTTGAAGTGGCCCCTGAGACCCTGAACAAGCCTGGCCTCTGCCCACTCCAACACTCACCTTCTCCCTTTTCCTTCACTGCTTTCTCCCTTCACCCTCTCCTCTCTGTTTTTCTTTCTTTCTACCTCTTCGCATGCCCTCTCCGTTACCTTTGCTTTTTTATTGTTTTGACTCCATCCCTCTCTTTCTTTGTTCTTTGTTTTTTTATTCATCTGTTTCAAGCTGCCTGTCAGTCTTATGTACGTTCTAACCTTAATATGAACCTGTCTCTTTCTCCTTCCATCTGTTCTCGCTCTTTAGTATCTTAAATTTTGTTTGATTTTTGTTCAGACGAGACGCTATAAATCCATTCAGCTCACTTTTGTTGCACCTTGTTTTATTTATCTGTGCCCAAGTGAGTTCAGCTTTTCATTTGTCCTTTATTTAATCTCAGAATATATTGCAATAAAACTGAAAACACTGATGATAAGAGTGAATTTAAACAATCAAACTAGAGATTTTTTCTTACTAGACCTCAAAATTAAATAAATTGCATGGTTATTTTGTGGGTTTAAGGTTTTTTTAAAAGTTGAAACATGACAAATGCTTCAACAGCAAAAAATGTTATAAAAGTACACTTAAATCTGTAAAAAAAAAAAAAAAAAATAGTAGTAATAATATGTGTTTGACTTTAAAATATGGAACAGCAAAATTTGTAATAATAATTATAATATAAACACAAACGCCATGTTTATTGCAATGATTATATTTGTTGTGCTGGAAAGTTATAATTTTTACCCCCAAATGCAGCTTTAAAATAATCGTTTCCTTTAATTACTTCAAAAAGTAAAAGTTTATTTCTAATCATAATGATCAATATCAACAGAGTAAAGTTCAGCAAAATTTTTTTTTTTTAAATGTGTAAAATATAGATAAAATCTTTAAATAAAAAATGAAATATACTGAATCAGCTAAAACAAGAAGAGTAAGTAAAATATGGTGAAATTAAACATATAATATTAATTAATTTTATCTTCCCTTTAGTGAAACCAATCCTCTGAGTTTGTTGCAGGTGATTTGTTGTCAGTGACTTTTTTTCTCCAAAATCTGTTCATTGGAACTTAAGAAATAAAAAAAATGCAAAAATGTACTATACAAACAAATTCTACAACCAGACAATGTGCAAAATAAGGTGAGATTAAATAATAAAATATATACACAGTCACGTAAAAAATTATTAGACCATCAAAAGTCATCAAAAACAATGGTAATGCAATCAAGTACTAACCCCTGTGTTTATCATGTGACTAAAACAGACAAAAGAAAAGCACTGTTTTTGTCAGTACAGTGCCATAGATATTGATGGAAGAACTAAAGTGATTCTGGTTATTATCAAGAAAACATGGAAAATGGATAGATATCAGCTCTGAAATTAAAGTACTATGAGCTATTTTTGTTGTTATCATTATATTTGTCCAAACAAATGTACCTTTAGTTGTACCAGGCATTAAAATGAACAAGAAATTCAAGAAAACAAGGGTGGTCTAATAATTTTTTCCATGGCTGTGTAAGAGTATAAAAAAAAAATCACAATCCCTGTATCATGATGATATCATGTCACCAATAAACGTCTGTAATTTGTACATATTTTTAAACAATTACTAGATATAGTAATTTTCATCATAGAATAGAATAGAATAGAATAGAATAGAATAGAATAGAATAGAATAGAATAGGCTTCATTGTCAAATAATTGCAGGTGACCTTTAGTTGTACCAGGCGTTAAAATGAACAAGAAATTGAAGAAAACAAGGATGGCCTAATCATTTTTTCTGAGACTGTATAAGAGTATAAAAAAATCACAATCCCAGTATTATGATGATACCGTATCAGCAATAGAAGGCAGTAATTTGTACGTATTTGCAAACAATTACTAGATATAGTAATTTTCATCGTAGAATAGAATAGAATAGAATAGAATAGAATAGAATAGAATAGAATAGAATAGAATAGAATAGGCTTCATTGTCAGATAATTGCAGGTGACCTTTAGTTGTAACAGGCATTAAAATGAACAAGAAATTCAAGAAAACAAGGGTGGTCTAATAATTTTTTCCACGACTGTATAAGAATACAAAAAAAAAAAAAATCCCAATCCCTGTATCATGATGATATCGTATCACCAATAAACGGCAGTAATTTGTACATATTTGCAAACAATTACTAGATATAGTAATTTTCATCGTAGAATAGACTAGACTAGACTAGACTAGACTAGAATAGAATAGGCTTCATTGTCAAATAATTGCAGGTGACCTTTAGTTGTACCAGGCGTTAAAATGAACAAGAAACTGAAGAAAACGAGGGTGGTCTAATAACACTGGGTTACAAAAAAATGTTTTTTGCAAGTTGTCTAGGTTTTTTCAACTGAATTAGGACCATTTTGCACCGCTAAATCCAAAAATGACATCTGTTTTTTTCAATCAGGTCAGTTTTTTTTGCTAATTTGATTTGGAAAAATTTGATCTTCTCACAAAATTGATTACATTTTTGTGACTTTATCAGTTGATTTTTTATATAGTTCTCACCCAAAATAGGTTTTAAGAGAAAAAAAATCATTTTCTAACAGGATTCCTGTTAGGTACAATGGTGTATTCACCGCAGATGTAGCAGAATACGTCAGGCTTATTTTTGCAAGATCTTCTAGTCGAAGTCATTTCATTCACCTGTAATATTAAAAAAAACATTAATCATAAATTGGCAAAAGTAAAATCTTCAGAACTTGTTTGTTGCAAGAAATAGGAAAGAATTTTGTATCATATGATGTGAAAATGCCCATAAACGTAAGCAAAAATGTTAAAAAGCCAATATGTAGCATAGTTCAGAAAGGTGACCTGATTGAGCAAAATTAATGTGATTTTTGGATTCAGCACACCAAAATGATCCTAAATCAGCTCAAAAAACTTAAACAATAAATTTGTTGTTGACCAGTGTAATTTTTTCCACAGCTGTACATCTATACATAAGAAATCCAAGTCACCCCAATGTTCCCTCCTCGCTCTCGTGGATCAGCCTGGTCACAGTTCAGCTACAGTCCAACAGTTTTCCTCAGACTGAGTGGACAAAGGCGAGACTTAAAAGCCTTCGGGGTGTGTTTGTTTTGTCATCCTGCCCGGCCTCGGGTCAGTTGGAGGAGAGCTATATTACGCTGAATAATGCGACCGTAGTGAAATCTCCGGATTTGAGCGTGCAGACCCGTCCCATAACTCTCCTCCCTGTTTGTTTACTCAAACTTAGAATAATAACCATGTCCAGAGACAGAGATGCAACTGCAGTAGTTTGAGTCTGATTTATCGCCTCGGTTGATGGCGAGAACATGAGGGCTGTAAAATCAAGCGCTCCTGTGAATGATTTCCTCTCCTCCCTCCCTACTGGCCTTTTTTTTTTTTTTTTTTTCTTGCCTCTTTGATGTGTTTTACTGCTCCCTGATTGTTGTATTCTTTTAAGGAGGCTTATATGTGTGTGAATAGATGCATGGGGTTGGGATCACTTGGTTTATTTATTTATTCAGAGGAAAATGTAACGGCACGAAGGGATGTGGATGTTTGAATAGGTGTACGGGGTTAACGGGCTATTTTATGTTTTGTAAGAAAGGATTTCAGTTTGTGAATAGTTGTGTGGTGCGTTGTCACCATCTGGCTTTTTATGACTTGTGCAGAGATGCATTCATGGCAGGATGTTTACCTTGAAGTCGTATTGCTGTGTAACAGGTTTCACTGTGGGATCTCTGTCAATAAATTGATGCGCAAGTGAAAATCAAACATAGCGTGTTTTTAAGACCCGGCGCTTTGCAAACCTGGGGCTAAAAAGGGCTGGATCAGTGGAAAATAATCTGGTTAGCCGTCTGTATTGATATGCATGAGAGTCTTTTGTGTCAGTGGGAAGAGGAAGTGATTCATGCATTTTTTTTTTTTTTTTCCCCCCAAACAAAAGAATTAGTTTTATTGCTGCAAATTATGTTGTGTACACTAAGAGGCACTCTGCCATATGTTACACAGAAACATGAAATTATTGGCTCTGCCTGCAGCGATGATCTCAGCCCATCTGACAGTTAAACACTGCAAAAGATGTCCGGACAAGTCACTTCATCTTAATATCAGAGTCATAAAACAACAGCAATATGTACCGGCATTAGATAATAAGACGACAATTACTCGACAGACTGACATTTCCCTTCAAGCGCATCAGTAGCACATAAAATATAAGTCTGATCACATGCACAGACCCATCATGTGCCCCCTCCCTGCTTTATAAACACATAATCATATACCTGGATAACGGATTAGTCTGCAGTCAACTGGAAAACAGTCATTGAACAGGTGGTTTGTTCAGTCACACCGTCACTGTGTGGTGGAAAGTAAAACAGAGTGGCAAAATGTTACATTACACACACCTGCAGTGTCCATAGTATTGAATGGTTAAATATCTACTTAAGTAGATTTATCTGTGAATTTCTTACTGGGATGAATAAAATATGTAATCTAGTCTAATAATGTCAGGTATCTGTACTTTACTTCATATTTAGTCCTTTATTTCCTTCATTTTCATGAAATAATTTAACTTATGGATGTTGGATTTGTATTATTTGCATTGACTATCATGTAAACTGTTTTTTTTAGCTTACTAGCTGATAGGCCGTAAGCTATTGTCGTCATGCGGCGTCTGGCAGCGTCTGTCGTCTGTTACAAAACTTTCAATCGTCTTCTTCTCCGAAACTACAATTCCGATTGACTTCAAACTTGGTATACAGCTTCTTTATGATGATGTCAACAAAAGTTAGTGAAATTATTTCCATCTGGATCTGATTCTGGATTTGGTGCCACTTTGAAAAATGTCCCCATTATAAGCGATAGGAAGTGGATCGATGCAATAACTCAGTAAATATAAAGGATATCCAGGGTAAATTTCTACAGTCCAGCCCTGATGGGGAGATGACCAAAATATAATGTCCACATGCTGATCAGGATCTTCTTCTGGATCTGGCACTTACGGAAAATTTAACATGGGCTCTTATGTGGAAAAAAATTCAATCGTCTTTTTCTCCCAAACTCCAGTTCTGATTGACTTCAAACTTGGTATACAGCTTCTGTATGATGATGTCAACACAAGGTATTGGAATTATTTCGATCTGGATCTGATTCTGGATTTGGTGCGACTTTGACAAATTTTCCCTTTATAACTGATAGGAAGTGGATTGATCCAATAAATCAGTGTCAATGATATCAAGTTGGAATTAGAATTTTTTACAGACCTGATTGGAACATGACCAAAACATGGGCTATTTCTGTCATATAATAAATACACATAACTGGGTGATAATAAATGGCATCTGGATACATTTCCCAAAGCTTTTAATTTGGCCGCTAAGCTACAGGGCCATTGGTCCTATTTTTACTGTAATAGCTGTAACGGCAACCTATCTGATGGAAGCAGATGTTTCATTATTATAAGTTTTCTTCATCCTGCTCCTTTCCAATCATTTAGATTGGAATGAATGAATAAAATGAAAAATAAATGAAATGAAATGAAATTTTAACAAAAATATGTGCACTTTCTACCCCCTATATTGTCAAAACAAAAAAGGCTTGTCGCTTTACTTTTGAAAAAAATATTATTTCTGCAGCTCTCCTCTCAGTCCAAATAAAAAACTAAATATAAATATAGATGAACTGACACTTTTGCCAGCTATGATGTCAAGCCACAAACTAGAGCAGTAAAATGAATGGTCATTATTGCTGTTAATCATGTAGTTAACCCTCCTACCTGTCCGAAAACACCTGTGATTGGACAAAATCTGCATTATGGAGTAAAAGAGGTAGACGTCAAAGTCTTGTGTCATTTCACACCACATGAGTAAGATAAGATAGATAAGAAAAAATGGCTATAAAAGTAAAATAAATGTAAATAGAAATGCCTTTAAATGTAAATATAGGAACCCCAAACATATGCAACAGAAACACACATAATCAACCACATTTCCATCAAAATTTCAGTTTTCAGCTTTCAGTTACAATATACTGAGGACTTATTATGGGATTTCTGCCCAGTAATGCTAAAAAAATTGAGAGACGCTGCAGCTTTAATCCATTCAAAGAGGACTATCATGATATATATATTTTTTTATTTTGCATCGTTGCATGTATTATTAGCATCAAGACTGATTTCATCTCACAGTGATGGGATAATAAGACAAAGAAAAGAGTCCTATGACCAACATAGCAACATTGTAACATGAAAGAGACAATATATGGAGACTTGATCTGTGACTAAAGGTGTTTCATAAAATTCATAAAAAGTTGAATCTTTGACCTGTTTTTCCCAAAATGTAATCAGATCTGTTGTGGGTCACTGGCAAGCTACAAACCAAATTTGGTATGAATTCAACCAGTAGTTTTGCTGCTAGTGTTAACAAACAAACAAACTGAACCAAATACCCCTTGCCTCCCTTTTGGGGGGTGGGGTAATAAATAAGAGCCCGAGACCAGGAGATCAGTAATTTTGCACAAAAAGGCTTCAACTTAGACAAACTTTATTGATCCTTAAGGGAAATTACTTAGTCACAATGGCTCAGCTGCATACAAAAACACTCTTGAAAAAACACTAGTAAAAAAGCGAAAAAAAAGCAAAGTGTGAAGAGATAAAAGCAATAAATAATATAAACAGAATACACTAATAAAGCAAAAAAAAATACATGCGTATGTACAAATCTACAGGAAATGGAAGTAAAAATACACTATATAAAAACTAAGGTGATTTCTCACAGACTGCAGTGGAAGCCCGGCTTCCCCTAAAATTACGAAAATTAAATGGTTAAATATGTTCGGTTGTGTTGACATTTTATTGACTACAAATGTGTTAGAACACGTTCATCTCACAGATGAGTTTGTTCAGAATCAGCTTCATCACAAATCAACAGACTCCATGTTGTTCACTTCTCCTCCATTCCCGTGTCTGTGTTTTCTCCTCCATCTCTGCTCAGTGCATTTGTCCGTAGACTGTGTCCGTCTCTGGGCTTCAATGGGACTGAGTGGAACAGTTTTATTCATTGCCTCAAAACTGGACGGTAATTGGATAAATGCCACGATGTTGTCCCGCCCCCGGACGCCGGGCGTCTCTAGGGGTGAATGGAGCTGTGGGCGGAGCTCAGCCGGGCTGGACGCCAGAATCCCACGTGCTGATTGGAGGATCAGTCAAAAGGCTGAATCCCGTTTGATTGACAGCTGTTTTCAGATCTCCTCCTTCACTGACACAGTTCAGTTTAATACCGTCGCACATTCTGCTGTGAAATCAAGAAAGAAACCACTACGAAATTACTCGTTCATTTCTTGCACTGTAAATAAAACCCACTCATTGGACTTCCTTGTTTCAATTTAACATAATTTCAGCGTTTTCTTGTTTCAGTTCCATAATTTAATCATTTGTTGTTCGAGTTGAATATCGTTTTGTAGATAGTTAAATCAATCAAACTGTCGGCTAGGTCAGAGTGAAAGGAGCATCTCTTGTTTAAAAAGGCTGAAGTCTTCCACCCACAACACACTGGGCAAAGGCAATCTAAGCAGCCCAGCTCTGCTGGACATTCAGAGGACACTGGTCCAGTCCCTGGAAAAGACGCCTACTTGGTACGATAAGGTCATTGACCATTTTCTTAAAAAGGAACAGAAGGCCAAATGTATGTTTAAATAACTTGACAATTTTTTTTTTTTTTTTTATGTAAGCCGACAATGAGCTTCCCCGTCTGAAAGACGAGCAGCCGCCACTGAGGTGCAGTAATGTGAATGTATGAGTTAAAAACACAGAAACAGACCTAAAATCACTGCTTCTGCTTTTAACATATTATGCTTTAAAATCAGTAAAATATGACTGTTTATTCACTTGTTTCCCAAAGATCCATGCAGACACGTGCCAGGCTGGAAAACAGGAGCCTTTTCTACGTGAGGCATGAAACTACTGTACACGAAGATTATAATTAACTTCAAAAGAATCGATTTCATGGTGTGTAATGGAGGGTTTCATGCCTGCGCTGAAACTCTGTGGGGCAGAAAATTAATTTATAACCACATTAGACGCTTCACATGTCTGCATGTACAAAGACAACTTCAGGCTATAAAGTCAGTGGTACTTTTTGTAGGACTTGTTTTTTGTTTTTTTTTTTTACGAAGTTAGGAAACAGGAAATGAATTGATTGCATCTATCACATAAGTTTCTGTTTCAACAAGTTTAGCTGTAAAATAAAATGGTTTATACTGTATTAGTTTATTTTCTATATGTGAGGTCAACCACAGGGTTTAAGAACTGCATCCAAGTGAAACACAAAACACAAACTTTCAGAATTAAAGCGGACTGTTTGTACAAATGCCAGCTGTGTTCACGTCTTCTGAATGCTTACTTTTCTGGAAATAAATAAATAATAAAACATGAAACCCAGGAGGCTTGAGATATTTCTGAAGCCTCCTTCTGTGTCACAGGCTTTTCAGATAACATGGCTTTGATCGCTCTTTACGTCTAATAAAAGTGTCACATAAGAATTTGTGATGAATTCCTCCATCTTTTGCAGTCTGTTCTCCCTCGGCAGCTCCGAAGCACAGAACACTGCTTGTAAATATAAAACTGCCCTGCAAACCGTTTATCTCCACCAATAACTTCTTCTGTTCTCTTTTTTTCTGGCCTTTTATTTCCATCTACAGCAAAGGGGAAAGAGACAAAGATGATGTTATTGGTTCCTTTGAGTCTTTTGTTGAATTTTCTCAGTCACCATGTAAAATGTACCAAAATGGATCCTGCTTCCATACATGAATCACATCCCAGTACAGATCCTGTCTTGACAATGTTTTATGTTCTGTTTCTTCTCTCAGTGCGTCCACGTTTTACTCAACCGGCGAAGATGAGGAAGCGTGTCATCGCTCGGCCCGAGGGCAGCTCCGTCCGCCTGAAGTGCACGGCGAGCGGTAACCCTCAACCCGACATCGTCTGGTTGAAAGACAGCAGACCGTTGGTGGACGAGGACGGAGGAGCAGCAGGAGGAGGAGGAGGAGATGGAGGGGCCAAGAAGAAGAAGTGGACTCTGAGTCTGAAGAACCTGACGCCAGAACACAGCGGGAAGTACACCTGTCATGTCTCCAACCGAGCAGGAGAGATCAACGCCACCTACAAAGTCGAAGTCATACGTGAGTTAACGTGTCCTGTCCAGGCCTTCAGTGGTGTTCTACCTGACTTAATCCACCGTTTAACCCTTTATAGGGCACTCATAATACTTTTGTGAAATTTTTCAAAAAATTTTCTTGTGTAAAAAATCAAGGTCAATAAAGTTACCATATTTGGTACCTTACCTATAATCCAAGAAGTATACAGTCGCGGAAAAAATTATTAGACCACCCTTGTTTTCTTTTATTTCTTGTTCATTTTAATGCCTGGTACAACTCAAGGTACATTTGTTTGGACAAATACAATGATAACAACAAAAATAGCTCATAGTAGTTTAATTTCAGAGCTGATATTTAGCCATTTTTCATGGTTTTCTTGATAATAACAAATAAAATCACTTCAGTTCTTACATCAATATCTGTGGCATTGTACTGACAAAAACAGTGCTTTTAGGCATTCCATGTTTTCTTTTCTGTCTGTTTCAGTCACATGATACACACAGGAGTTAGTACTTTGCATAATACATTGCATAACCATTGTTTTTGATCACAGGTGTCAAACATGCGGCCCGGGGGCCAAAACCGGCCCGCCAAAGGTTCCAATCCGGCCCGCTGGATTAATTTGCAAAGTGCAAGTTAGGGCATCAAACTTAAAAATATCATAATAACCTATAAATAATGACAAAACCAATTTTTTCTCTTGATTTAGTGCAAAAAACATTAAATTATGAAAATGTTTACATTAAGAAACTATCCTTTAACAATAAAATGTGAATAACCTGAACAAATATGAACAACCTGAAATTTCTGAAGAAAATTAAGTGCAATTTTAACAATTTTCTGCCTGTTACTAAATGTTTTGTGCCTTTGTAGATCTGATCTATAATGCGTATGTATAAATGATAAGTCGAGGCATAATATTGATAAAATTTGTACTTATATTTCTTAACAAATTCCATTTTTTCAGGTCTTTCACATCCTTTTTGTTTGGATAGTTTTTAAACGTAAATATTGGCATAACTGAATGTTATTTTTTGCACTAAAACAATTTGGAGTTGTCATTATTTATTGGTTATCATGCTATTATTGTACTGGTCCGGCCCACTCCAGATTAAATTGGGCTGAATGTGGCCCCCGGAAGAAAATGAGTTTGACACCACTGTTTTTGATGAAAGTAAAAAGCACCCCAAGAGCGCAGACCTTCGCCAAGGCAGATCAGCCCCCCCCCCCCGAATCACCACCAAAATGTAATCATTTGTTCCTTGTACAAGTATCAACATTTCCTGAAAATTTCATCAAAATCCTTCCATAACTTTTTGAGTTGTCATGGTAACAAACTAACAAACAATAAGCTGCTGCCGTCACTGTCTTGTACTGTGTGTGGAAATTACCAAAAATGGTCACTTACCTACCGGAAAAGGTAGGTACCTGCCGTGACTAGGATCTGGATGCTGATTTGACAGAAGCACTTTCCCTCTTCCTGTCAAAAAGACCATCCAATCAGCATCCAGATCCTGGTCACGGCAAGTACCTACCTTTTCCAGTTATGTCATTACATTATGTCGTACTCTGAGAAGTGTTCCTCGGAGCTCTTGACCTTATATGTGCAAATGTCGTGACGTAACTAGTTATAAAACATAAATTAAGAAGGAACTGAAACGGGTTGTAGAAATCCACTAGATTTTTGCCTAAATGAATATAAAGATAGCTTTGCAGCACCTGGAGGGTTCAAATTCAAACTTTTTGTACTACTAGGGTCCAAATACACAAATAAATGTATCAAAGACTAATAAAAGTGGGCTGAGCAAAATTTGACCCCTTTAAATCTTATGAACTTAACTGCATGTGAATTGCAGACTGTCTCTACTACAGTGTAAAAGCTCTGGACACTTTGACAGTATGAATATCCCATAATGCATTGCAGGTGTGGCAAGAACGAACTATAGAGAGTTCAAGTCCTGCCCCTAAGGACCTTATTTCACAAAAAAACATTGCACATGTTAATGGAAAGAGACAAGTCCTTTTTTTGATCTCATCCTTCATTTACTCATATGTTTGAGAGTTTAAAAGATAATTTTACAGACAGAAAGTTGGAACATGTTAAATAGAAACACCTTAAGTTATCCGATGCACACGTTGAAGGTAGATCCTTGCAATAGCTGCCCCTCTTAAGTTATTTTACACTTAATGAATGGTTCCTATACCGTTTTAAATGTCAGAATTAAAACACGTCTTTTCCGTTTTTCCACACACCAAGAAAATTCTGTGTGAGCTCAAACAAAAACTATTTTATAAATGAAAGAATAGCTGTGTATTAAATGTTTTCTGCTCTTTTCCGCTCGACTTTTAAGTGGTATCGTAAAACCATTGTCATAAAGACTTTAATGTATGTAAAATATGGATGCATGTGGTCAGTTCACGTCATGACACATGTGAATTCACATTCTTTTAATTGCCGTGTGTGAATTTCAGAGCATTCCTAGTGGTATATCATATCCCAATAAAAATGCCTTGGAGCCAAACAATAACATACGTTACACTGTGTTCTGTAGTGTTCCACTCAAAGGCCCATCGGACTAAATAGTAGGTTTGCATGTGTTTTTTTTATTCCATTGTGACTCACAATAGCGTGATTATTCAGATCCTTTAAGATCATATGACCAAAAACACCACACTTTGCTTTTCATCCATTTTAATGATTTGCTGTTACGGTCAGCTGCCAGCAATCAGTCTTTGATTTCAGTCCAGAAAGGAGTTTTCCTGAATATAAAGATGATGTTTTGTCTGCCGGAGGTTTCTTTTGTGAAGTATGAATCTCCTGTAATTTTTTATTTTTTTTTAAATTTCATTTAGTGCTCGACAAAATATTGTGACCAGGGTAACAAGGACAAATAAACAAACAAACAAAAGAGAATTCATAAGACATAGACATTAAGCAAAACAAAGACGGGTGCAAACAAAGGGCTGTTTACAGGTGTGTGTGTGTGTGTGTGTGTGTGTGTGTGTGTGTGTGTGTGTGTGTGTGTGTGTGTGTGTATACAGGGTGTCCCATAAGTCTCCATACATAGGAAAAATAAATGTTTCTTGACATAAACCATTTTTATTTATATAATATGCTCTATATGACTGCCATTTTGTCGGGAACACATTTCAATGCGTGTCCTCCACTGCTGAAGAACTAGAAAGAAGAAATATAAAGAAATACATGTTAGAACCATATATGTATGGAATGTATTATGTCTCCTATGTATGGAGACTTATTGGACACCCTGTATATATGTGTGTGTGTGGTTATTTATTTATTTTTGTCTTTTGTGCGGGTTTTGCATATCCAGGTGGAAACAGAAGGGAGAATGAGAACAAGTAAAAGGATTAAAGGATATGAGTATACAGAGGCGAGAAATCAGAAAAGGGTTTTAAATAATAGTATAGAAAGAAGCTTAGGGGGAAAAGAAAATAAATACATACATACATACATACATACAAAAAAAATATTAATTAATTAATTAATTCAAAATAAATAAATAAATAAAAAAATTTTTAAAATAAACAGCAAAATCAATAATCCCAAATACAACTAGAAGCACTCGGAGAGCGCAGACCTCCGCCAAGGCTGATCAGTGGCCCCCCCCGTGGGCCCCCCCACCCCCGATCACCACCAAAATTTAATCATTTCTTCCTTATCCCATTTCCAACAAACCCTGAAAATTTCATCCAAATCTGTCCATAACTTTTTGAGTTATGTTGCACACTAACGGACAGACAAACAAACAGACAAACAAACAAACAAACAAACAAACCCTGGCAAAAACATAACCTCCTTGGCGGAGGTAATAACAGTGAAAGCCTTCTCTCCTATAATAATATTACTCAGAAATTGTCAGCTTTCATTAGCAGGTATACATGAGGTTTGTTTCCTTTAGTTTACATCACAGTTAAATATCCAGTAAATTGAACATGACATTTATTTATTTGTCACACAGATTTACTGTTTTTAACCCTTTTTATTTAGACTTTAACATTTTTACAACCAAAAATAGTAGGGTGCCACATAAACTTAGAAAGCAACAGTAAAATACGTCACATGTCCTTTTAAGAAAGTCTCATGAAGGTGGAGTCATCTGTCTCTGAAATGTGCGCAACTCCTTTTTTGATCAATTCTGCCTCTTTATATTTAAGTCTTTTTCACCTCAAATATACCTTTAACTATATTCATCCATTGCTTAAAAAATGTTCATTTGTAAATACTTAATAGAGTTTTTACAGTTTGGTTTTTGAGTTTTATTTCAGTTTTTTATTATTATGAAGAAAATGTTGATAAATAGATGCTGATAAATGCAGCATGAAGGTACATTCTGTATGACCTACAGCCCATCATTATATATCTATGAATGAGCGCAAATTCAACCATACAAATTTATGAAAAAAAAAACAAAGAAAAAACTTAATATAGCACAATAGATAAATATCTGCCACTGCCATCAGTGAAATGACATCTTATATTCTGATACATACTGTATTATTGCATCTCTACACACACGGAGAACATTCAAACTGCACACAGAAAGGCCTGCTCTGGTCGGTGTCGGAATCAAACCCACAACCTTCTTGCTGTGAGGCATTACCGAAAAATAAAAGCCCAAAAAAACAAAAATCACACCTAGAATTGCCTGAATTTTTTCACGGTTAGTTAGATGTTTAGTTCTAAATTCATTACCTCTGCCTGGAGGTATTATGATCGCTTTGATTTGTGTGTTTGCGTGTTTGTTTGTTAGCAAGATAACTCAAAAAGTTATGGATGGATTTTCATGAAATTTTCAGGAAATGCTGATGCTGGCACAAGGAACAAAAATGCTTTTCTAGTTATTGATTTATTCCTTATTAATGTTTATTATTTTGACTTAAAGGGTACCTGGAGTGAATTTTCATTGCTAGCTATTTTGTATAATTTCGTATAATAGTAGCAGTTCCATCTGGTAACTTTTGTTGTCAAGTATGTGCGAGTACTAAGTCGCTGTTCCGTCAGTCAGTCATGGTCAGAGACATGCTGCCTCCTTCATGGCTGTTCCAGCACTGGTAGTGATGCAGTAATATGGTATTGTCTGATAACCTGGGCTGTGATAGACCGGTCACTGACCTCATCTAAGACGACACATTATCAGCTAGTGCTGGGTCACGTATCTAGGAGTACAAAGCTTTTGGCTGCACAAAAAACAAGCACCAACATGTGCTTTCCACTCAATCTGTCTCACTGCTGGCTGCTCGTTTACTCACAGTCAATCATCCCGAAACAATAGTCCATCACTTGCTGTTGGCAATGGCTGCTCACCATAAGTTCTGCCGCCGCCTGTAATTCATGTAATTAAAAGGTCCAGTGTGGTGCATTTATGGTGATGTTTTGGGGGGTTTTTTTGTTTTTTTTTAACTGAATTTGCACCTCTCTTGCTTATAAGCAGTTTTGTGCAAGTTACTTCCAAACTGTAATGCATTACAGGAGGTAACACCTTACCTTACAATATTACTGTCTCAGAATTGTAATGTACATGAGTCCTGTATTACTTTGGAGTTACATAAAGACTCTTGTCATAATTGGCACGTGTGCAGTTGAACACCCCCCCCCCCCCCCTTTACAAGAGGTAGGAGAGCCTTGGGACACTAGAATTCTGCACCTTAAAGTACATGTGGACGGACAGCTCAATAAGTAATGCTACAGTCTACGATGTTCGAATCCCAGCAGGAACGTGTGCATTTTTTTCAACATTTTACATGTTCAAACAGGGGGCGTGGCACTGAGGATGCCAGAAGATAAATCCGCCATCGATAAAAAGTTCTAACTAGTCACAGAAATGTTAGCTTACCTTGTCATTGCTGATCACAGGGATCATGCTAACTAGCTTCTATAAAGCAGGGTTAGGGTTAGTAACGAGCATACGTCCATGTGGACAATGGACTGTCTTCTGCTGTCTTCACCCACTGGCTGAACACCAACAGGAAATAGAACTTTCTTGTTGCGTTTTTGATTCCTTAATGTCACGCGGTCTTGCTGTTTTTTTTGTTTTTTTTTTGAGCAATTAAATTATGGGTGAAAAGTGTGTTGTAACGCAAGCACTATTGAACATGTACCGAGTAAAATATTACTGGAAATTGATTACTAATGCCTTACACTAATTTTTTTTTTTTAATTTTTTAATTTATTTGCACAAAATAAAAACAGCAATAGAAAAAACAACAACATTCAAACAAGTAACAAAATTGTGCAGGAGAGGTTAGAAGCCAAAAAGAAGGCTTATATGAATACCTCCCCCGAAATGAACAATACACAAAAACAAAAACAAAAAAAAAAAAGAATTAAAAAATACAATATAACTGAAATAATAAACTAAAGTAAAAGCAATAAAATGTAATCCACATTACAAATCATCAAATAGAAATCAAGTGATACACAACCTTACATTTTTTCATGAATTAAAGTCCTTTTCAGATGCTTTTTAAACAATGATAAAGCAGATGTTGATTGAAGTTCAGGTCTTAGATTATTCCACAGATTTGGTCCACGATATTTCAGAGAATACTGACAGACTGAAGTTCGGCTACTGCCTTACAGCAAAAAGTAATCCCTTACTGTAATGCATTACTTTAGTGACATGCATGGCCAGTATAGCTATACTTGAAACAGTTCCAGTTTGACAGTAGAGTCAGGGTTTTGTCCAAGGCAAGGCAAGTTTATTTGTATAGCACATTTCAGCAACAAGGCAATTCAAGGTGCTTCACACAGGACATTGAAATACAACGACAGGGAGAAAGAAACACATTTAAAACATTATAAAAGAAACTTGTAAAAGGTGATTAAAAACAGCAAGTAAGAAAACAACACATAAATTCCAAAAAAAATAAAAACACACATATTAAAGTAAGTGTTGCAGTGCAGAGTTTCGAAAGAGAATATAAAATGTAAAAAGTCCAAATCCTTTTGGTCAGCGGCAGCAGTGAACAGGTGAGTCTTTAACCTGGACTTAAAAGAACTCAGACTCTCAGCAGACCTGATATTTTCTGGTAGTTTGTTCCAGATATACGGTGCATAGAAACTGAACGCTGATTCTCCATGTTTAGTTCTGACTTTGGGAACACAGAGCAGACCTGCACCAGACGACCTGAGTGGTCTGGATGGTTCATACTGGACTAGAAGGTCTCTGATGTACAGGGTGTCCCATAAGTCTCCATACATAGGAAAAATAAACGTTTCTTGACATAAGCCATTTTTATTTATATAATATGCTCTATATGACTGCCATTTTGTCGGGAACACATTTCAATGCATGTCTTCCACTGTGAAGAACTATAAAGAAGAAATATAAAGAAATACATGTTAGAACCATATATGTATGGAATGTATTATGTCTCCTATGTATGGAGACTTATGGGACACCCTGTATTTTGGGCCTAAACCATTCAGTGCTTTATATGCTAGCAAGAGAATTTTAAAGTCTATTCTCTGAGAGACAGGGAGCCAGTGTAGAGACCTCAGAACTGGACTGATGTGGTCCACTCTCTTGGTCTTAGTGAGGACTGGAGCTGCAGCATTCTGGATCATCTGCAGTCATCTGATGGACTTTTTAGGCAGACCAGAGAAGATACTGCTATAGTAGTCAACTCGACTGCTGCGACATCACTCCTTTAATCCTAGAAATGTTCTTGAGGTGATAGTACGCTGACTTTGTAATTGTTTGTATGTGGTCCAGGAGTCTTTAACATCTGCTGATTAATCTGCGTTTTCATTACATCAGTCTGTTACAATCCACTGTAGTCGACCTCTGTGTTGAAGTTCTCTGGATAAAGAGATCCACTAAAGATGAACTGTTAGTCTAAATATAGCTGTTAAAGTCCTGGGCATTTATTGATCACCACCAGTCTGCCAGTAGAACATCAGTCAAACGACAGAGGAATGTTTGAGCCTTTTGTTGTCGAACCCGTTGTGGTTTTACTTTAGAAAAGGTGTAGTTTCACCGTTCGCAGCAGAACGTGCGTCATGATGAGTTGTGAGTGTCTTTCTGATTTACTAGGTCGTATTGGAAGGCTGCAAAATCTGTTTTGACGTAGTGTGATTTATTGCTGAGCTGCTGGTAGAGCGTTGGCGCTCAAAGTGTGCGTTTCTTGAACTTCGGCTGTCAGAGCGTGATCGCCGTGTTGAGAGGCTCGGACTCAGCTCCTTTTACTTTACGCGCTGACATCTGTTCTACATTCAACTACAGCTGTAGATTTTCCTGAAAGACGCTTGCGTTCCCTCACTAACAAAGACAGAAAGGAAGCGAGTCTCTATCAGTAGACATTCACTCGGCTGTCAGTCATTCATCGGTCGGAAACTGGACAAAACCAGCGCACAAATCCACCAAAGCTCTTCCAAAACGGTTTTATTAATGAATAATGAATCCGTAATACAGGACGACAGGAATGTTTGTCTGATAACTACACTTACTAGTAGACCTTGGATTAAAATCATGTTCAATATGTGCATTTAAAGGGGTCACATCCTGCTAAACCCACTTTTATTAGTCTTTGGTTCATTTATTTGTATATTTGGACCCTAATAGTTCATATAGTTTGAATTTGAACCCTCCAGGTGCTGCAAAGCTATCTTTATATTAATTCCGGCAAAAGTCGAGTGGATTTCTACAACCTGTTTCAATTTCTTCTTAATTTGTTACATTTTATAACTAGTTACGTCACAACATTTGCACATATAAGGTCAAGACTTCCGACGAACATTTCTCCGAGTACGACATAATTGTTTATCAGCAGCAGCGGTTGTAGTAAAAACTGAAAATATGTCCAACCTTGGAGCTGATTACCTAAAATGTTCAGTTGTTGGTTGCATTAATGAACTCGAGTGGCTGAACAGGACAGAAAGCACAGTCAACAACCTGGAGGGGGCGGGGTCATGTGCATTTAACCCTTTCATGTATACTGGTCACTACAGTGGACAGCTATTCTACAGCTGTTCTCTTGTATTGTCATGGATTTTGTTGTTCTTTTCTGTTTTGTTTTTTTTTACACATATCTTTTATTAAAGTTTTAAGACACTACATATCTTTTCTGACATGAATTGGTAAAATTATGTAGATCTCTCCTGAGCATAAACCCCCAGAATCACAAGCCCTCTCCATAGTTTTGACACAATTTATCAGTAAATACATGTTTCTGTCCGTCAAAAATTAAATGTGTGTTGTCCAGCTGAGTGGACATTTTTGCAACTTCATGAAAAATAGGTTCACAAGAATTTTTTTTTTTTTTTTTTTCCATTTTTTTTAATGTATTTTAATTTTTTTTTAATTATTTTTTATTTTACTTTAGTTTTTCATTTATTTTTCAGAAGAAAATTTTCAATTGCATTGTTGTTTTCATGCCTGAAGAGGAATAAAAACACTCAGGAAAAAATTTTGATTTAGGTTCTCATAATTTGTGCATGAAAGGGTTAAAGGGCCAGCGCTCAAAACAATCTTTCTTTTGTCATTACTCAGAAATAGGGTTAAAGATGGACGTGTGGAGTTGAATTAATGAAGAATTCAGACCCAAGCAGAGCATTTACAGTTTATGTAGACCACAGGGAAATGTTTGAAAATTTAAATTCCATTTAAAAAAGCTAAATATCACTCCTTTAAATATGTATTTACTAAGGATGTAAACAATTAATCGACTGTCAGTTAATTGTTGACAAGAATTTGCTCGATTAAATTATTGATTGTCGGTTAATTGCCCTTTTCCACGGCAGGATTTGCGGTGTCAACAGTAGGGGGCGCCACTGCTCCAACCAGGCATCTCCGCTGAAATCTCGCTCCGTCATGTCAGTGATGCAAAGTCAGAAATGCCCATTTCCTCTAAACTGCCCCTCTTCAGATCCATTTATTTTATTGAATTTTTCTCCAGAATTTCTTTAGTTCTGCTCTATAAATGTCATTGCCTGTACTGTATCCCTAATTGTACTATAAATCAATCATTAAGGAATATGACATGTTTTTTTTTTTTTCATGAAGTATATAAACAATATTTAACTTTTTTTTTTTATAGAGTGTATCGAGAGAGAAATTCAGGTTCACAGGAAAATCGCCGCTTATCAGTTAATCTGTCGATAAGGTCAATCAACTAATGATTAATGGATTAATTGATAATATGCATTCCTAGTATGTACATTAAAATGAACAGTGAACTCACCTTCTAAAGCAGGGGTGTCAAACTCATTTTAGCTGGGGGCCACATTCAGCCCGATTTGATCTCAAGTGGGCCGGACCAGTAAAATAATCACAGTAAAAAAAAGTAAAATTCGATTATGATCAGGTTTAAGTCTACAAAGTTTCCTTAAAAATCTGAATAACATGAACAACTTGAATTGTCTTTAGAAAAACAAGTGCAATTTTAACAATATTCTGCCTCAGTTTATCAGTTTATCATTTTCACATGTGCATTACAATCGCACAAAACATTAGTGACAGGCAGAATATTGGTAAAATTGCATTTACTTTTCTTAAGACATTTCCGTTTGTTCATATTTGTTCAGGTTATTCACATTTTTTTGTAAATGTATAGTTTGGTAATGTCAACATTTTCATGTAATTTTACTTTTTTTACACCAAAAAACAAAGAGAAAATTTGGGGTTGTCATTATTTATAGGTTATTATGATAATATTTTACTGGTTCTGACCCACTTGAAATCTAATTGGACTGTATGTGTCTGTATGTGGAACCTGAATTAAAATGATTTTGACACCACTGATTGTAAATGGCTTCAGTGTAATTTTTGCAATTTTTCACAAATTTGTCCCGCAGGCCGGATTGGACCCTTTGGCGGGCCGGATTTGGCCCCCGGGCCACATGTTTGACACCTGTATTCTAAAGCATCACTACTGCAAGTCGATATACAGGTTTTTAAAGGAAGAAAGTTTTCACCAGAAAATACAGAATAATCAGCCATTGCATGCCCCAAAATTTGCACATTAAAAATGCATTATGTATGTCTGAAATTGACTTCCACTTTAGTAAAAGCAGCATGACTTTTTACCTGCATACTGAGTCAAAAGCCCTATTTGCACAGAAGTAGCACTACCCCCCCATCATCCTGTGGTGATATGGAAATTAACCCCCATAACTGTGTTCTGTTCCAGGGGTTGAAGTTGAAGTAAGCTCCGATAGTTATTATTAAACCTTATTACACACAACTGTAACTCATGGACCACCAGTGGTTTGGAAATTAACCCCCCATGTCTGTGTGATATGGAAAGTCTGTTTTTTTACTCAGATTTCCTGACATTATTCCCCTGTTCTGATGTCAAGAGTTCCTATTCACTATTTACAGCTGTTAAAAGACAGAAAAACGTTACAATACGCTTCAGTTCATGTCATCTGTCTCATCATGTTTTGAGATTTCACTCCTTTGAAGTATTTAATTGAACTGTTCCACTGATTATCCATGCAATGTTGCTGTGAGCTAGCATAAAATGTGAGAAAGCATCAGATCAGTGACATTAAAAATGTTTATTATTTCATAGTTTTCACATAGAATATCAGTAAATACATGTTTCTTTGCTTCAAAAATGAAAATAATTAAATGGTGTCCTGCTAAGTGAACATTTTTGTAACTCCCTGAAAAATAGGTTCATAAAAAAATTTCAGTCACATTGTTTTTTTTATGCCTAAAGTTGACTAAAAACACTCAGGGAAAAAAAATCTTGATAAACCTGATCATATTTGGGTGTAACTCAATTGCTAATTGTTATTAGACTGTAATTAACAGTTTTGGGGTTTTTTTTTTAAACAAAAAGGTTTTTTTTTCCATATTATTTGAGTGAATAATAGCTAGCATAAATGTGAGAAAACATCAGATCAGCGACATTAAAAATGTTTTTTATTTCATAGTTTTCACACAGAATATCAGTAAATACATGTTTCTTTGCTTCAAAAATGAAAATAATTAAATGGTGTCCTGCTAAGTGGACATTTTTGTAACTCCCTGAAAAATAGGTTCATAAAAAAATTTCAGTCACATTGTTTTTTTCATGCTTAAAGTTGACTCAAAACACTCAGGGGAAAAAAATCTTGACAAAAACCTGATCATATTTGAATGTAAATCAATTGCTAATTGTTATTAGACTGTAATTAACTGTTTGTTTGGGGTTTTTTTTAAACAAAAAGTTTTTTTTTGTTTTTTTTTTTATATTATTTGAGTGAATAATAGTTAGCATAAAATGTGAGAAAACATCAGATCAGCGACATTAAAAATGTTTTTTTATTTCATAGTTTTCACACAGAATATCAGTAAATACATTTTTCTTTGCTTCAAAAATTAAAATAATTAAATGGTGTCCTGCTAAGTGGACATTTTTGTAACTCCCTGAAAAATAGGTTCATTAAAAAAATTTCAGTCACATTGTTTTTTTCATGCTTAAAGTTGACTAAAAACACTCAGGGGAAAAAAAATCTTGATAAACCTGATCATATTTGGGTGTAACTCAATTGCTAATTGTTATTAGACTGTAATTAACAGTTTTGGGGTTTTTTTTTAAACAAAAAGGTTTTTTTTCCATATTATTTGAGTGAATAATAGCTAGCATAAATGTGAGAAAACATCAGATCAGCGACATTAAAAATGTTTTTTATTTCATAGTTTTCACACAGAATATCAGTAAATACATTTTTCTTTGCTTCAAAAATGAAAATAATTAAATGGTGTCCTGCTAAGTGGACATTTTTGTAACTCCCTGAAAAATAGGTTCATAAAAAAATTTCAGTCACATTGTTTTTTTCATGCTTAAAGTTGACTCAAAACACTCAGGGGAAAAAAATCTTGACAAAAACCTGATCATATTTGAATGTAAATCAATTGCTAATTGTTATTAGACTGTAATTAACTGTTTGTTTGGGGTTTTTTTTAAACAAAAAGTTTTTTTTTGTTTTTTTTTTATATTATTTGAGTGAATAATAGTTAGCATAAAATGTGAGAAAACATCAGATCAGCGACATTAAAAATGTTTTTTATTTCATAGTTTTCACACAGAATATCAGTAAATACATTTTTCTTTGCTTCAAAAATGAGAATAATTAAATGGTGTCCTGCTAAGTGGACATTTTTGTAACTCCCTGAAAAATAGGTTCATAAAAAAATTTCAGTCACATTGTTTTTTTCATGCTTAAAGTTGACTAAAAACACTCAGGGGAAAAAAATCTTGACAAAAACCTGATCATATTTGAATGTAAATCAATTGCTAGTTGTTATTAGACTGTAATTAACTGTTTGTTTGGGGGTTTTTTTAAACAAAAAGTTTTTTTTTGTTTTTTTTTTTATATTATTTGAGTGAATAATAGTTAGCATAAAATGTGAGAAAACATCAGATCAGCGACATTAAAAATGTTTTTTATTTCATAGTTTTCACACAGAATATCAGTAAATACATGTTTCTTTGCTTCAAAAATGAGAATAATTAAATGGTGTCCTGCTAAGTGGACATTTTTGTAACTCCCTGAAAAATAGGTTCATTAAAAAAATTTCAGTCACATTGTTTTTTTATGCCTAAAGTTGACTAAAAATACTCAGGGAAAAAAAAACCTTGATAAACCTGATCATATTTGGGTGTAACTCAATTGCTAATTGTTATTAGACTGTAATTAACAGTTTTGGGGTTTTTTTTTTAAACAAAAAGGTTTTTTTTCCATATTATTTGAGTGAATAATAGCTAGCATAAATGTGAGAAAACATCAGATCAGCGACATTAAAAATGTTTTTTTATTTCATAGTTTTCACACAGAATATCAGTAAATACATTTTTCTTTGCTTCAAAAATGAAAATAATTAAATGGTGTCCTGCTAAGTGGACATTTTTGTAACTCCCTGAAAAATAGGTTCATTAAAAAAATTTCAGTCACATTGTTTTTTTCATGCTTAAAGTTGACTAAAAACACTCAGGGGAAAAAAAATCTTGATAAACCTGATCATATTTGGGTGTAACTCAATTGCTAATTGTTATTAGACTGTAATTAACAGTTTTGGGTTTTTTTTAAACAAAAAGGTTTTTTTTTTTCATATTATTTGAGTGAATAATAGTTAGCATAAATGTGAGAAAACATCAGATCAGCGACATTAAAAATGTTTTTTATTTCATAGTTTTCACACAGAATATCAGTAAATACATTTTTCTTTGCTTCAAAAATGAGAATAATTAAATGGTGTCCTGCTAAGTGGACATTTTTGTAACTCCCTGAAAAATAGGTTCATTAAAAAAATTTCAGTCACATTGTTTTTTTATGCCTAAAGTTGACTAAAAATACTCAGGGAAAAAAAACCTTGATAAACCTGATCAATAACTTGACAAACCTGATCATATTTGAATGTAAATCAATTGCTAATTGTTATTAGACTGTAATTAACTGTTTGTTTGGTTTTTTTTTAAACAAAAAGTTTTTTTTTTTTTTTATATTATTTGAGTGAATAATAGTTAGCATAAAATGTGAGAAAACATCAGATCAGCGACATTAAAAATGTTTTTTATTTCATAGTTTTCACACAGAATATCAGTAAATACATTTTTCTTTGCTTCAAAAATGAAAATAATTAAATGGTGTCCTGCTAAGTGGACATTTTTGTAACTCCCTGAAAAATAGGTTCATTAAAAAAATTTCAGTCACATTGTTTTTTTCATGCTTAAAGTTGACTCAAAACACTCAGGGGAAAAAAATCTTGACAAACCTGATCATATTTGAATGTAAATCAATTGCTAATTGTTATTAGACTGTAATTAACTGTTTGTTTGGTTTTTTTTTTAAACAAAAAGTTTGTTTTTTTTTTTATATTATTTGAGTGAATAATAGTTAGCATAAAATGTGAGAAAACATCAGATCAGCGACATTAAAAATGTTTTTTATTTCATAGTTTTCACACAGAATATCAGTAAATACATTTTTCTTTGCTTCAAAAATGAAATAATTAAATGGTGTCCTGCTAAGTGGACATTTTTGTAACTCCCTGAAAAATAGGTTCATAAAAAAATTTCAGTCACATTGTTTTTTTCATGCTTAAAGTTGACTCAAAACACTCAGGGGAAAAAAATCTTGACTAAAACCTGATCATATTTGGATGTAACTCAATTGCTAATTGTTATTAGACTGTAATTAACAGTTTGTTGGGTTTTTTTTAAACAAAAAGGTTTTTTTGTTTTTTTTTATATTATTTGAGTGAATAATAGTTAGCATAAATGTGAGAAAACATCAGATCAGCGACATTAAAAATGTTTTTTATTTCATAGTTTTCACACAGAATATCAGTAAATACATTTTTCTTTGCTTCAAAAATTAGAATAATTAAATGGTGTCCTGCTAAGTGGACATTTTTGTAACTCCCTGAAAAATAGGTTCATTAAAAAAATTTCAGTCACATTGGTTTTTTTTTATGCCTAAAGTTGACTAAAAACTACTCAGGGGAAAAAAAACCTTGATAAACCTGATCATATTTGGGTGTAACTCAATTGCTAATTGTTATTAGACTGTAATTAACAGTTTTGGTTTTTTTTTAAACAAAAAGGTTTTTTTTTTTTCATATTATTTGACTGAATAATAGTTAGCATAAATGTGAGAAAACATCAGATCAGCGACATTAAAAATGTTTTTTATTTCATAGTTTTCACACAGAATATCAGTAAATACATTTTTCTTTGCTTCAAAAATGAAATAATTAAATGGTGTCCTGCTAAGTGGACATTTTTGTAACTCCCTGAAAAATAGGTTCATTAAAAAAATTTCAGTCACATTGTTTTTTTCATGCTTAAAGTTGACTCAAAACACTCAGGGGAAAAAAATCTTGACTAAACCTGATCATATTTGGAATGTAACTCAATTGCTAATTGTTATTAGACTGTAATTAACTGTTTGTTTGGTTTTTTTTTTAAACAAAAAGTTTGTTTTTTTTTTTATATTATTTGAGTGAATAATAGTTAGCATAAATGTGAGAAAACATCAGATCAGCGACATTAAAAATGTTTTTTATTTCATAGTTTTCACACAGAATATCAGTAAATACATTTTTCTTTGCTTCAAAAATTAAAATAATTAAATGGTGTCCTGCTAAGTGGACATTTTTGTACAAGGCAACCGCTTGGGACAACTTCAAAAAGGACTCAAAGGACTGAACTGTGGGTTGAGGGATTACAACAGGGATTGAGTTGAAGTAAGGAAAGTAGAAGTCGACTAAGTTTAATGATTACAATTATAGACTATATTTTTAGAGGTTCAGTTTAATGATTCTATTATTGATTAACCGATTGACGATTTATGTATATGCTTTGCTTTGCTAAGATTGCCTACAATAAATTTATAAAAAGTACGTTCTAAATTCTCCTTGATTTATTCCCAATGCGGTGCATTATGTTGGTGAATGTAAAAGGTTAGGCTATTGTGTGTATAACATCAAAAGTCTTGAAGATATCTTAGCCCTAAATCCACCTATTATCATTTATGTGTCCTGAGGGTCTTCTATTCCTGACCTTCAAATTATTACCTGTCATGTAACAAGTGCACTAAATCCATGTGAAACAGCTGCCACAACCAACTGGGCTGGTATTATTACTGACCATTGAGTGGGTTTCTCCTGGCAGTTCTGGTACCAGAGTTAGTGGGACAGAGGTTGGAATTAAAGGTAGTTAGAAGACAGGCGAGTGTTTCAAAGTTTATTCAGCTAAGTAGTACCTCTTCGGGTTAGTGCGGGAGGGTAAGACCCCAGTTCAGCTACGAGAGGTCAGGACCCTATCTAGACGGAGAGCTGAATCACGGCAGTACCGAGGGTTTAACAAAGGGTTAAAGTGCTTTAGAAATATATTTGAGTTAAACATGTGTCTGTTGTCGTGTGTTGCCGTCTGCAGAGCGTACCAACTGTAAACCTATCCTCACCGGTACTCATCCCGTCAACACCACTGTGGACTACGGCGGAACCACGTCTTTCCAGTGTAAAGTGCGTAGTGACGTCAAACCGGTCATCCAGTGGCTGAAGAGAGTCGAACCCGGCGACGAGAACAAATTCAACTCCACTATAGAGGTACGAACCACACACTGTTCCAACCACCAGCTCATGAAACCATCCACCTCTAACCTGTGACCTCTGGGTTGTGTTTCCAGGTTGGAGACCACCGCTTTGTGGTTCTGCCCACGGGGGAGGTGTGGTCACGTCCGGACGGTTCCTACTTGAACAAACTGCTCATAACCAGAGCCAAAGAAGAGGATGCTGGGATGTACATCTGTCTGGGAGCCAACACCATGGGTTACAGCTTCAGGAGCGCCTACCTGACAGTTCTACCAGGTCAGACGAACAAGAACAAAAGTTTGAAAATGCACAAAAACACAAAGAAACATACAGGGTGGGGAAGCAAAATTTACAATGAACATTTAGTTGTTTTTTCTCAGCAGGCACTACGTCAATTGTTTTGAAACCAAACATATACTGATGTCATAATCATACCTAACACTATTATCCATACCTTTTCAGAAACTTTTGCCCATATGAGTAATCAGGAAAGCAAACGTCAAAGAGTGTGTGATTTGCTGAATGCACTCGTCACACCAAAGGAGATTTCAAAAATAGTTGGAGTGTCCATAAAGACTGTTTATAATGGAAAGAAGAGAATGACTATGAGCAAAACTATTATGAGAAAGTCTGGAAGATACTATTAAAGAAGAATGGGAGAAGTTGTCACCCCAATATTTGAGGAACACTTGCGCAAGTTTCAGGAAGCGTGTGAAGGCAGTTATTGAGAAAGAAGGAGGACACATAGAATAAAAACATTTTCTATTATGGACATTTTCTTGTGGCAAATAAATTCTCATGACTTTCAATAAACTAATTGGTCATACACTGTCTTTCAATCCCTGCCTCAAAATATTGTAAATTTTGCTTCCCCACCCTGTATATACAGCACTGTGCAAACGTCCTAGTCCAACATTATATTTGTTGGTTTAGTAAAGTTCTAATGACCGCACACATGAATTTCTCACTCCCTGTATTTACATTGGAAACAATCCAAATCTTACTAAGTCAATTTTTCTCATTTCTAGTCCAAATATCTCATCACACTTAAAATAAAACATAATCATCTAAAGAGTAACTTTTCAGTGAGATATAAGAACTGATTTTTAGACAATAGATCTGGAAAATCTTATATCAAGAAATCATACCAAGATAATTTTCACTTCATTGGCCGATTTTTTTTTGCTTAATTCAAGATTTTTTTTGCTTTTTTTGCTTAATTCAAAAAAATCTGCCAATGGAACAAGTGAAAATTATCTTGGTAAGATTTCTTGCAATAAAATTTTCCAGATCTATTGTCTAAAAATAAGTTCTTTATTTACTCTTTAGGTGATTCTGTCTTATTTTAAGTGCGATGAAATATTTGGACTAGAAATGAGAAAAATACACTTGTTAAGATTTGGATTTCTTCCAGTGTAGATCCAATCTGATATATGTGAAGTATGTTCAGCAGGAAAACTAAAGTTTTAGGGTAAAAACAGCTTCTATAAACCAAAGTGGTCAAATTCAGCGTGACCTCCCTTTGGATTTAACATATTTTTAACCCTTTTGTTCAGACAATTTGAGATTTATTGCATTAATTTTCTGATGTTTTATTCCAGGTTTCATTCAACACGTCAGATGTTTTTAATTGTGCTGCTTCTTGTCATGGGGTCAGAGGTCACAATATATAATGACTTTAACCTTTACAACACATTTAGTTCAGGGTTTTTTTGTCTTTTAAGGCTATGCACATATTTCCTGTATTTTCTTGTTGTATCTGAAGAAAAAGAGAATGAGAAATACATACATATGCTCATTTTGACCCTGAAAAACAACAAAGGTGGAAAATATTTTTTTACACAGTGCTGTATGTGTATACAGGGGTTGGACAAAATAATGGAAACACCTTCACCTCAAGATGATAATGCCCCAATCCATGCAGCTAGAATTGTTAAAGAATGGCATGAGGAACATTCTAATGAAGTTGAGCATCTCGTATGGCCGGCACAGTCCCCAGACCTCAACATTATTGAGCATTTATGGTCAGTTTTAGAGATTCAAGTAAGACGTCAATTTCCACCGCCATCGTCTCTAAAAGAGTTGGAGGGTATTCTAACTGAAGAATGGCTTAAAATTCCTTTGGAAACAATTCACAAGTTGTATGAATCAATACCTCGGAGAATTGAGGCTGTAATTGCCGCAAAAGGCGGACCTACACCATATTAAATTATATTTTGTTGATTTTTTAAGGTGTTTCCATTATTTTGTCCAACCCCTGTATATTCCTTCAATAATTGTGATCCATTGGTCTTTTGTTGTGGGTTTTCTCTTTTACAGTTAAATAAGGTGCATACAAAGCCCAGTGTATTTATTTTTATCTTTTTGCCTTTTGTTCATCTTTATATTTTATTCCTACATTTGTTCAAAATCAACTTTATCATTATTATTATCATTTATACCCCAGTGTATTTATTCATTTTCTGAATATTCTCTCTCTTTGTCAGATCTGAAACCGCACATCAACCCCGTCCCCACCGCCACCTCCCCGAGCCTCCCCTGGCCCGTCATCATCGGGATTCCAGCAGGCGTCGCCTTCATCTTAGGCACCGCCCTTTTGTGGTTTTGCCAATCAAAACGCACCTGCTCGTCTTCGTCGTCTCCCTCGTCTCCTCTTCCTCCGGCTCAGCGTCTGCCCGTGGCTGGTCACGACAGAGCGTGTCCGACTCTTCCCGCTCCTCAACAGGCCAACGGGGATAAAGAATGTCTGTCTTACGAGGACTACATCGCCCATCAGCAGCTGCTCTTGGCGCAGGGAGGCGCAGGATTGGCTCCCAAAGTCTACCCGAAGATCTACACGGATATACATACGCACACGCATTCGCACGTGGACGGCAAAGTGCACCAGCACCAGCACATTCACTACCAGTGTTAGCAGCGAGGCTCTTGAATTTACATGAACATGTTCCTGTGCGTACATAAAAAGGAAAACCACACGAGGATTTACAGTATATAGAGGAATATGGGATCACACAGCTCTTCCTCAGCCACATTGTTGTCTCTACATGGACTTAATCAAGACCCAGCAATGAAGAATGTAAAAAAGATCCTTATTTTTAACCGATTTCGGAGTCGATCCTTTAAAATATATGAGAGACGAATCACAAAAGATGTTTTATTCAAGCCTTTTACTACCCGAAAGCTCATCACATGCCTTTTTCTGTTTTGCTTAAAGGCTCCAGTTGAAGTAACAATGAACTCTTCAAGGTAACTTTTCAACAACCCAACAGTTTATCTGCCTCTGCTCTTTTCATACACTGGACACAACCACAGCTCCTACCGTAACAGTAGAAAAACAGCTCACTTACACTACAATGTTCCAAATATAGCTACTCGTGTATATAGTGGAATATGATTATATGGCATTTAGCACAAGGTTTCATCCGGGGTCATTTATAAAGAACAATATAACACGTGTAATGCAATAGCTTAATTTCAGAGTGCATCTCAGGCGTCGGCCCAACTGAGCCATAAAAACCACAAATCAAGACAAACTTCAGTAGATCCACAATCCGTGCACAGACCAGAGCCGTTCTGATAAACGTCCAGCTTCGTATCTGGATGCTGTGGTGAAAAGAGACTTCCTGTCAGACTGAGTTACTGCATCGAGAAGGTCTGGATCTCCCTCTGCAGATTCATGTCAGCAGCAGCTACACTGTAATTTGTGCTCCGAACGAGAGTCCAGAAAAGCTTCGACGAGAACTCCTCGCCGCTCTGATTTGTAAAGGTGCTGAGCGGCACTTAAAGGTGGCATTTCCTCTTTCACATCATCGTTCTGGAACTTGCTGGCTTAAGAAGAGAGGAAGCTGGAAAGGATGAAGAATATCAGCTCTCATCTCGCGTCAGACGTTCAACCTTTTTAGCCTTTGGCGTAAAGGGACTGTCAACAGTGCAGCAGTTTAAAAAAAAAAAAAAAAAAAAAAAAGAACGAAACAATTGCTTCCAGATTTCGTGGATTGTTTTCGGATCATTGGATATGTCACAGATTCTTGTTCGTCTCTTATGAGATTTAAAGGGCTAGAAAAGGGAGACTTCATCTTAAACTCTGTAACCTAAAGATGACACTTAAAGCCCTCCACGCTGCACAAAACTGTCGGAACTATAAGTGTAAAAGGGTTTGCATGTGCTCTGTCCCGCACAGTACTGTTTGTTTATTTGTTTGTTAGTTCTGACCTAAAGTCGAACGGTTTTAGAAAAAGGGCTGCATGCTCAAGCTGCAACGCTGTTTATCACTCACATAGAAAAGCAATCAACACCTTCCGGATGCTTAAAAGGTAAAATAACAGCTGTATGTACTGTAGCTCGTAACCAAACTGAGTATCAGTATTGTTATAATTCAATTTAGAGCCATATATTCTGGTTACTTTGGCAATATCCAGTATATAAACCGCTCATAATGCTGTACAGTGGCAATTAAACATAATAATGTCCTCATATTTTCAAGGATATATCTTGGATATTTTATTCTGTATGTTTTATCTGCTAATTTCAGCTCCATCTCATTACACAACAGGGATTCAAATGAACTAAAATGAAAATTGCTTTTAAAATGCTGCTACAACAGCTTCAAAATAAAAAAAACCAATATAGAAGTATTAGCAGTAAAGCGTTATTTTTATATAATACAGTAGCTTGTCGGATTATGTTCGCCAGATTCCCGTCTTTCCTTCTTATTTGGTTTGATTGTTGATGTGTTTTAATGTTTGTTTCTTCTCTCTGTCGCTTCCATCGCGCCAACGTGGCTTCAGTTTATGAGACATTTCGGTTTTCCCCTCAGGTGTCCATCTTCGACCACTATATAATAAGTGTGTGAAAAGATTTTACCGTGATAACATTTACTTTTCAGCTGTTTTGCGTTAAGTCAGCAGTAAAACAAACGCGGTCGGGCCAGAAATGTATAAACATGAAAAAAAAAAAGAAAGTTTGAGACTCGTACATTGTATTTGTGTTTAGTCCGTGTTTCCTGTCGCAGACCTGGTTCAACATATACAATATACCACAGCGAGAACTTTACGAGGTTCTGTTTAAACAAGCGTGTGACAGAAAGTGATATATTGGAATCACCTGTGAAATTCAGCTGCAGATGTGGACATTTATTTTGCACATGAATGGGAAAAAACGAAGAATGTCCAAGTAATTTTAGCTCCTCTTTTTCGATTTTAGATTTTGGTGTGTTAAGAACGTGGAAAACCACTGATCAAACCTCCAGCCTCTGTCTTTTTAAATGGATTAAGTCCCTTCGTATTAAGATTTAAATGCCATCTGCACCAAGAACGTTCTGTTCTTAAATTTCAGAGGAAACAATTTTTATACCAGTATATTTATTTAACCTTTTTAGTTGTAAAATGATATAATTAGGCGATTGGATGTAATATTATAAAACTTATCAACCCTGTACAAAAATGATGTACAATTGATTCAGTATTAACAAACTACAACATTAAAATGCTCCTACATGGATTTGTTAGTGCTAAAAAAAATATACTGGTCCACCATAATTTTGCAAACAATTCTTGATTTATGTAAATGTAACGGGTGTGTTAGTCTCTTAGCTTCAGCTTGCTTTGAATCAGCGACACATCCGTTAACCCGTTAGTACTCTGCGTTGTAGTTCATAGAGATGAAGGACGACTCAGACCACAGTAGTTGTAGACTCAGCAGTTTACTTTCAGTCGGTACATCACATCTGTACAATAGAGTGAATTATTAAACATTGTCCGCGGCTTTTCCTTCTGGTACAGCCATACACAGACCCCTTTCCTCAGCGCATCTAGCGCGAACTGCGTAATTTTAAATTAACCATGTGTACGCACATATAATAGTTTCGGCATAACACAACCAACCTTAAATATGAATAAAATGTAAAATAAACAAAACGAATGACATACCTGTACAATAGAGTGAATTATTAAACATTGTCCTCCTGGTACAGCCATACACAGACCCCTGCAGCATTGGAACATGTGTCTGTCTTAAGTTTTAAAAAATAGACTTAACACTTTACATTTAGACACACAACACGTCTGCAACATAAAACCGTCACATATAAATGCACACTGCTACACAGTATTCAATAAAACCAAAACAGTTACTGAAATTGCAGCAGAGAGTAAACGAGCCTACCTTTCCTCAGCGCATCTAGCGCAAACTGAGGAAAAAGACCGCGCGATGACATCATTAACTTGCGTCGGCAGTTCAGATTTAAAGTGACAGTACAGGTATGAACAGTACAGGTATAATCATTAACAAAACTCATTATAGAACCTTCTTTTATAATACTAAATTAATGTTTCTAAATACCCCATCAGGATTTGGTGAAAAGAAAATACAACATTGATATTTTTAATCTGGTTACATAAAATCAGGTACTTTTCTCCAGTACATCACGATTTTGGGTTAAGCACAATCCATTAACATTATCACAGCAGTGTTTTTGTTCAGTAAATCCTAAATAATCAAAATTCAGATGCTTTCAACACCTGAAAGAACAGTTTGGTTCAGGCCTAACTGATGCAAAACTGAAGCTGAATTGGAGAAATCATGGGGAACCTGTATTCCTCTTAAAGCTCAGCTCTTGAATTAACAGACTGGGATTCATTTATGCAGCATTTTTAACCAAAGAGAAACAAAATATGACCAACTAGATGATAAAAACATACAAACACATGCTGCAGAATGTTGCTCTCAATGAATTTCCTCCACTCACACCTTTTTTTCCACCGAATTTGGGTGATTTAAGTGATGATTTCATCCAGATATTTCTGAAATAGAAAGCAGATACCAATAGGCTTCAACCCAAATATGATGGACATTACTATTGATTCCTATAGCAGGAAATTTAACAATTACAAAAACAAGAGCAATATTTAATAACAGTTCTGATCCAAGATGATGGACTCTGATACTTAATTTTATCCCTCATTTCATTATAAGTACATTTTACCAACTTGGCTCACTGTATCTCCATATGGGGAATATATAATTAATAAGGGAGTGGATAATTTGTGGGGATTTTTATTTGTTCATATCAGTCAAAATTTTGATGTACTGGAGAAAATCTGTTTTTAGATTTAGAATCAGCCTGATTAAGTCAAGATCAGATGATTTTCCTCCAGTAGCCGATGCAAAGTTTATGTATAGGCTATAATATAATATATAATACCTTTGGGCACATGTTGAAAACAGCCCTTCTGCAGATGATTGATACTTTCAAGTGCTTACATTTGTCTGATAACACTGGGTTACAAAAAAAAATGTTTTTTGCCAGTTGTCTAGGTTTTTTCAACTGAATTCGGACCATTTTGCACCGCTAAATCCAAAAATGACATGTTTTCTCAATCAGGTCAGGTTTTTTTGCTAATTTGATTTTGACAAATTTCATCTTCTCACAAAATTGATTACATTTTTGTGACTTTATCAGTTGATTTTTTATATAGTTCTCACCCAAAATAGGTTTTAAGAGAAAAAAAATCATTTTCTAACAGGATGTATTTATTATTTATTATGTGTTCACTGCAGATGTAGCAGAATACGTCAGGCTTATTTTTGCAAGATCTTCTAGTCGAAGCCATTTCATTCACCTGTAATATTAAATAAAAACATTAATCATAAATTGGCAAAAGTAAAATCTTCAGAACTCATTTATTGCAAGAAATAGGAAAGAATTTTGTATCATATGATGTGAAAATGCCCATAAATGTAAGCAAAAATGTTAAAAAGCCAATATGTAGTAATACATAGTTGAGAAAGTTGACCTGATTGAGCGAAATGAATGTGATTTTTGGATTCAGCACACCAAAATTATCCTAAATCAGCTCAAAAAAATTAAACAATAAATTTGTTGTTGACCAGTGTAATACTTCTACTTTAACTATACTTCTTAACATTTCAGGATTTCACAGTATTTGTACCCTGTGGTATTTCCTGATGCTGCTTTAGTCGAATCACGTCAGATGTTGTGAGCAGTGTGTCGACATTTAATATGATATCATGAATTGCGTACGGATAAGACGCCACTTTTAATCGACGTGTTACCTATATGCATTATAAGCTTTCCACGTGTATGTTCATGCCATGTAAAATACCAAGCAATTAGCGGTTAGGGCAGTATTTTGAAATTTCTAGTAATTGACTATAAAAAAATGTAAATTAATTACTAATAAAAAATATTTTTTAATGATTCAATATATATTTCATTATAATTAAAACACCACACACTTTTCCTAATAAAAATCACATTCAAATAAAATGCAGGATATAATATCTGAGAGGGCATATGTTGATTGACCTGATCATGTGACCGCATGCGTTACTACGCTTCAACTTGCCCGGACACAGTCGAAACCGGACCGAACAGAGAATGGAAAGATTTTTTCACCCGCCTGGCCCCACTAAGACATCTCCAAGAGAAAAATGTCTCAGTTTTGAATATCTGGGGTTGCCAGAAATTTGTGATGTTAAAATGGGATCACGAGCCAAAAAAGGGTGGGAACCACTGGGTTAGGGTTAGGGTTAGCAGATATGGATATGTAATCTTGGCGTACATTGACACGCGATCAAATGGCGTTGAATAACTCACGAAAAGGATGAAAATGCGTACGTGTAGCACACCAAATGCCGTAAGAATTGGCGTGACATACACCGTGATTTGATGAGATCAGTCTGCGACATAAAAAAAAACACTCAGTCATGGAAAAATTGATTAGACCACCTTTGTTTTCTTCAGTTTCTTGTTCATTTTAATGCCTGGTACAACTAAAGGTACATTTGTTTGGACAAATATAATGATAACAACAAAAATAATTTCAGAGCTGATATCTATCCATTTTCCATGTTTTCATGATAATAACCAAAATCACTTCAGTTCTTACATCAATATCTATGGCATTGTACTGACAAAAACAGTGCTTTCAGGCATTCCATGTTTTCTTTTCTGTCTGTTTTAGTCACATGACACACACAGGAGTTAGGACTGGATTAGGGCTGAACCATATGGACAAAATTTCATATCTCTATATTCATGCCAGATATCTCGATATCGATACGAAACGATATGACCACGGGTTCGATGAAAACCAAGCATCTATCAGAAAAATACAAACATCATAATACAAAAGAATGTGGAAAGTGCAGTTTTATTTATAAGAACTCACTGCCAGTCATCAACATTAACATAAAGTACGAATAAATAAATTACAAATCAAACATTTTACTGCAGAAAATGTTTTTTTACTGCAGAAATCTATATCGTTTATATCGTTGCTTTTTCGATATTAACCCTTTCATGCATACTGGTCACTACAGTGGACAGCTATTCTACAGAAGTTCTCTTGTTTATTCATGGATTTTGTTGTGTTAGTTCCATATCAGTCAACATATTGGACACTCTTGCATCATCCTGTACACTGCAATTCATATCATTACTGTAACTTTGCCGTTCTTGATAAACCTGATCTGCAGTAACGTATTTGATTGGAAATCAAAAGCTTGTTATTAGACTGTAATTAATGTAATTTTTTTTTTTAACAAAATTTGTTTTTTTTAATGTTATCTTCATGAAGTGAGTAATGACTAGTATTAGAGTATGATAAAATGTGAGAAAACATCAGCATTAGCAGCATTAAAAATGTTTTTATTTCATAGATTTCACACAGTATATCAGTAAATGTATGTTTCTTTGCTTGAAATATTAAACACATGGTGTCCAGCTGATAAAAAACAGGTTCATACATTTTTTATCCAACACGTTTTTTTGTTTTTTTTTAATGCCTAAAGAGAAATAAAAACACCCTGGAAAAATTCTCATAATTCATGCATGAAAGGGTTAATATCTTGAATGTTCATATCTAGATATCATTGTTTATGGTCTAATAATTTTTTCCGTGACTATATTTTTGTACATTTTGGTCCCGAGGCTGAGCGGTGCTGTCGATACCAAAGCCACATCTGTGCAGCTGTAGACGTTTCCATACATTCAGGATTCTCCATCTTCACATTTAACACTCACATACATGCTGGCGTCGTGTCGTGCAGATCCAGAGGAACTAAAACAGACATTTTTATGCTTTTATGGCAACAGAATCCACTGAAAATAGCAGTCAAAACATTGCATTAGCAGAACTCCCTTTGTTTTACTTGTCCTCCTCTATCATTTTTGTTTGGGAAGATCTGTTGACAGAGCTACAACAGCTGGAGTGTGTTGCTTTATTTTAACATTTATGTTTCCTTCTAGTGTTGAAATGTCGCCAAACAGCCGCCCGTTGCCATGTTTTTCAGCCATGTTCTCTTATTTCTCGTGTAAAAAACCCACTGGTGTAAAAGCTGAAGGACTGCCATTAGCCGGACTGTGCACCCAGGTATGTGCACCGACAGAACCACTAGTATGTACATGGAGTGAAATTAGTGTTTAGTTGTTGTTCAAGAATTTAGTGCCAACGCTTCCGACCATACTGTAGCTCTAACAATACATCGGCCCTCTACGCAAATCCTAAATCGCCTCGAAATTGAAAAAAAAAAAAGTGTTTCTAATTTATTTTATTTTGTTTGTTTTTCAAATAATTGGGCATTATACTGCATGTGTGGAATTTTGTGTTATAGTCGTAATGTAAGCTATGTAGCAAATACCATGTTCATGTCCTTGTAAGATACTGTATTTATACATGCTGAATATACAAATACACAAAATTTTATCGATTTAATCTTTGTATTGACAATCTTGTACAGTCTATCGTCATTTAGGTTAAAATTTGGTTTTCTTCCAGTGTAATCACGTTATTGGTGCCATTAAAAAAAAAAGTTAAATGTGTGTGATTTCGTTGCTGTTTTCCATCACTTCTTGAATCCTCCACTTCTTTTACATTGACATACTTCAGAGTGCCACAGCGCCGTCTTTAGGTCAGTGGTGTTCAACGTTGGGGTCCCACGTGGGGTTGCCTGGAATTTCTAGTAATTGATGAAAATTAGGGATGCACCGATACCACTTTTTTCAAGACCGAGTACAAGCACTTACATTTGAGTATTTGCCGATACCAAGTACCGATATGAGTACTTAATAATACCATTACAGTTCTTAGTTACTTTTGAAAATGTTTTTTATTGTCGTTGTCATTAGTTTGACTGTAGCAAAGTGCTGCTACTGACATTTAATGTGTTGGAATGAGTGTTTCTCAATCAATCCACCAGGGGGCGTCACTCTTAATTAACTATACTTGCCGAATACCACAAAGAAAAGTAAAGATTTTTGAGAAGAAGAAGAAGACAGTAATAACAAACATGGTGACGACAGAGGAGGTAATACTAATGTGGATACTAACGTTGATACTGATGAGGGTAGTTGTCATAAATCTGTCAGTAGTTTTTCACTAACTCACACAGTTGTTCTTTGAACAGATCCTCGACCTCCACGGTTCCTGGTGGTATTGCTTCTCCATCTAGGTTTGCACAGAGCCTTATATACTCAGTGTCAATGACAACGCAACACTTGAAGATTGTTATATTTTTTTTAAATCGATGAGGATTTTTATTCCATAAACTCTTTGGAATTAATCATAGGCCATTTCTATACAGTAAAAATAAAAAATCACATCCAAATTTGTTGACAAAAAATAAGGATAAAGAAAGAAACTCAAGGACCCCCAAAACCAAAAGTCACACAGCGGTCCCTGGAGGTGCTGCAGCTCAATGTAGCGATCCTGCTGTGGCGTGGTCACACGTGCTCGTCCAGGCCGAGGTCTGTCTGCAGTTGAGCCAGTTTCTTCATGCCTCTGTTGCATCCTGACTATGGTGGACACATTGCATCCAAAACGGCGCGCCACCTGCCGAGCAGAGATTCTGGCCTCCAGGAGCCCCGTAGCATGGCATCTGTGGTCACGTGTCAGTCTGGGCATCGCTGAGTTATTGCAAATGGTTTTGGTGCTTTTCAGCTTGTCTTTATATACAGAACATGAGCACTCCTTAACTGACCACAGTTCCTTAAGTTGAGCAGTTCATTGCTGAGCAATGAGAAAAACAAGTCTTATGAACGCAGACAAGTTCATTCAAGCGTGACAATAGCTCAACCCGTCTCAGGTTGTTAAGAAATTGTCTGGGATTATCTTATTGTGGCAGTCACCCCTGCCACTAATTATACACCATACACCACACACTCACTATGTCCACATGGCAAACAATAGCCAGGTAGCATTATTACTGATAGCTTGGTGGGTGCACACACTGGGTTACATTTAAACACCTAAGTTAGTCTCCTGTGCTGGTTTTTCCATGAAATCATCCAAAAACACACACAAACACAAATAAGTTTTGAATTAGGTCTTTAATTATGTTATGTTCTAGATTGTGAAATTTTGTTCATAATTATATGTTCTTCTTTACTTACATAGTGCTTCCTGGTTCTGGGCAGTGGAAAAGGACCCGAGGGGAGCATCAGGCTGCCTTTTATAATGCCTGAGTTTAATGAGGAAACTAGGCTCAGCTTGTCACACTGCACCATACCAGGTTTTCTGAGTGTTAAAGAGAGTATGTAAGTGCTAAACTTATAAGATGACTCTTTTGATGTGAGTTTAAAAGACATAAACTGTTCTGTGATTTAACTATGGGAAATAACGTATGTAGTTTGATGAAATGTTTAAATTGGTACCAATTACAAATGGTATGGTCCAGTGGGAGGGGCCTAGCCTTTAAATGGAGGGGGTCTGACATTGCTTGGGCAGTTAGAGAAGGGCTGTGGTGCTGTGCAGACCTGTGTTATTTTTTGTTGTTATTATCATTTTGTGCTTAATTCTTGTGATACATTTAAGGGCAATAAAGCTCTTCACCTTTTTTTTCAAATCAAATGGACTTTCTCTTGTTGTTTTTGATTTAGTTTCAGACCAAATTAGACTGTTTTCTAGATAGCCTTTTGGCAACCTACCCTCACTTCAGGTCGAAGTGTGACACTTATACAGGTGAAACTGAAACATACTGATGTAGCTCAGGAACAATAAAACACATTCAAGTGTTGCATTTTCATTGGCACTGAGGATAATACTAATGTGGATACTAACGTTGGTACTGATGAGGGTAGTTGTCATAAATCTGTCAGTAGTTTTTCACTAACTCACACAGTTGTTCTTTGAACAGATCCTCGACCTCCTCGGTTCCTGGTGGTATTGCTTCTCCATCCAGGTTCACATAGAGCCTTATATATAAGATAATCTGATGATCTTTATATGGCTCTAGGTATGCATCCGCTAGCTCCTGGAAAACGGACAGAATTACATGTGGAATGTGTAGAGGACCGACAATACGCTCCTTCCGTATTCGTCTGTGTCTGTAACGTAACTTTCAGTCATCGTTACTTTTGTCATCGTCGTTTATTTTTAAAAAATCTCCACACTGCTGACATTACTCCTCCGCTGCGTTCCTGCTGCACTATGAGGTAAACATCACACTGCTGTCAAGTGGTATTGGTGTGTTTGTATCGGAGCACTTTTACAAGTGTGAGTATTTCTACACACACTCAGTATCGGACTGATACACTATACTGCCAAAAGTATTTACTCACCTGCCTTGACTCACATATGAATTTCAGTGCCATCCCATTCCTAGTCTATGGGGTTCAATATGACGTGGCTCCACCCTTTGCAGCTATAACAGCTTCAACTCTTCTGGGAAGGCTGTCCACAAGGTTTAGGAGTGTGTTCATGGGAATTTTGGACCATTCTTCCAGAAGTGCATTTGTGAGGTCACACACTGATGTTGGACAGAAGGCCTGGCTCTCAGTCTCCGCTCTAATTCATCCCAAAGGTGTTCTATGGGGTTGAGGTCAGGACTCTGTGCAGGCCAGTCCAGTTCTTCCACACCAGACTCTGTCATCCATGTCTTCATGGATCTTGCTTTGTGCACTGGTGCACAGTCATGTTGGAAGAGGAAGGGGCCAGCTCCAAACTGTTCCCACAAAGTTGGGAGCATGGAATTGTCCAAAACATCTTGGTCTGCTGAAGCATTCCCAGTTCCTTTCACTGGAACTAAGGGGCCAAGCCCAGCTCCTGAAAAACAACCCCACACCATAATCCCCCCTCCACCAAACTTTACACTTGGCACAATGCGGTCCGACAAGTATCGTTCTCCTGGCGACCGCCAAACCCAGACCCGTCCATCAGATCACCAGATGGAGAAGCGCAATTGGTCACTCCAGAGAAGGTGCCTCCACTGCTCTACAGTCCAGTGGCGGCGTGCTTTACACCACTGCATCCACCGCTTTGCATTGCACTCGGTGATGTACGGTTTGGATGCAGCTGCTCGGCCACGGAAACCCATTCCATGAAGTTCTCTGCGCACTGTTCTGGAGCTAATCTGAAGGACACATGAAGTTTGGAGGTCTGTAGCGATTGACTCTGCAGAAAGTTGGCGACCTCTTCGCACTCTGCGCCTCAGCATCCGCTGACCCCGCTCCGTCAGTTTACGTGGCCTACCACTGCGTGGCTGAGTTGCTGTCGTTCCCAAACACTTCCACTTTCTTATAATCCAGTTGACAGTTGACTGTGGAATATTTAGGAGTCAGGAAATTTCACCACTAGATTTGTTGCACAGGCGGCATCCTATCACAGTTCCACGCTGGAATTCACTGAGCTCCTGAGAGCGACCCATTCTGTCACAAATGTTTGTAAAAGCAGTCTGCATGCCTAGGTGCTGGATTTTATACACCTGTGGCCATGGAAGTGATTGGAACACCTGATTCTGACTATTTGGATGGGTGAGCAAATACTTTTGGCAATACAGTGTACCTGATACTGGTATCGGTATCAGTGCATTTCTAATAAAAATGAAAATATAAACTTACTAATAAAAAATCTATGGTGAGTTGACAGAGACAATCCCAATCCATAACAGACACGACAAACTGTGAAGCTGAAACTGAAGGACTGTGGTTCTGTTTATCTGTCAAATGTTTATTGTGGTCGGTTTCAGATGCTGCAGCTCTTTCATAATTCATAGTCTGAGTTCTTGTTTGTTCACTATTAATTGTCAGCCTTGTAAATCACAGCTGGACTGACTGTACATATCCTGACCAAGGAAAATAAAATTCTCCCTTTGTGCAGTAATCTACACCTGGCTTTTCTGCCTCCGTCCATAATAATATACATTATATAGACTAAATGTAATCTAAAATAAATGTTTATTTGCAACAGTATAGCAGACTATTACATGATCAAAAACAAATTCATTTTAGCAGAAAAAAATGTCTTGAATGTCTGGGGTCGCCAGAAATTTGTGATGTTAAAATGGGGTCGCGAGCCAAAAAAGGTTGGGAACCACTGCTTTAGGTGAACGTCCTTCTCTAAATAGTCGTAGCCCTTAGATTGTGAGAACTGCAGTCGGCATTTCATCTGTCAACGTGTCTGTCTGGAGGGCTGACAGATGGACATGCGTTGCGTGCAGATGGAGGGTGTGAAGGCCCAGCGTCTCGTTCTCTGACTCATTTAGAAGAGGAAGACGATGACAGAAAACACTGCTGAAAGGACGGGGCACAGCAGAAGGGCGGAGGTGGCACAAGGGGAGAAGAACAGAATAATGACTACTACTGTACTCTGTGGTTCACAACTTAGAACAGCAACTATTACACACTGCTGGTAAAAGTGGCCCAAATCCTACTTCTTGCATATATTGTTCGCTTCATAGCATAGTTGCACATCTACATAACCTCAGTCTTTTACCACTGCTGCTTCATTTTATGCAGATATCACAATTTGGCCAAAAATAAGTCTAAGGCAATTATGCTATGAGGCTGATGATATGTGACTCATGTCTGATTTGTATTATTTATTTATCTCTTTATTTTTGACTGTCTGAACAGCACAAATGACACTCAGGCCACTTAAATATCTGGTACTAAATTGCATAAATATCTGATGTCTTGTAATGTGACATCAGTCTAAATGTTTTTTTCTTTTTAATTATTATTTCCAACCCTATTGAAAATATATATGTATAAAAAACATAGGGAAATTTTGAACAAACATCACGATGTCAAGAAGAAAAATCATCCAAACAAATAAATTAAGATAATACAAAGGCTTACAGACACAAAGAAGAAAAGACAAATAATGATAATAACTTCAAATATAAAGATAAAAAAATAAAAAATAAAAATTAGAGTAAATTCCTGGAGGATTCTGTTGGATTTCTGTAAATTGGCTTAGAGTCTGGTTTTGACCAACTCTATATGTAAAGTATCATGAGATAACTTTTGTTATGATTTGGCTCTATATAAATAAAATCTGATTGACTGAAGTAAGTAAGTAAGTAAGCAAATTTTATTTATAGAGCACTTTTCACAGACAGTCACAAAGCGTTTTACAGTGCAAAATACAAATAAACAGTACAAATAAAATACAATTAAAATACCAGTAAAACACAATAAAATACAATTTAAAAAAAACAGTTGAAATATGATAAATACATAAAGTGCAATCAGTTTGTAGTAGCTCTGAGTCAGTTGGGAAATTCAAAAGCCTGCTTGAACAGGAGTGTTTTGAGGTGTTTTTTTAAAACTCTCTACAGAGTCCATGGAGCGTAAGTGTAGAGACAGGTCATTCCAAAGACACGGTGCTACAGCTTTAAAAGACCTGTCACCCTGTGTGCTAAAACATTTGATTGGTTTTCCCCTGTAAGTCGCTTTGGAAAAAAGCATCTGACAAATGCATAAATGTTAATGTAAATTAATTCCATTTTAAAGAATTGTGTATAAATTGTCAGTGTTAGTGTTTTATTATTATTATTTTTCTTTTTTTTTTTTTTAAACCCTCTAGTATCTAGTATATATTCCAGTTGAATATATTTGTCAAATTCTATCATCAAGACTTGGCATATTTACTTTTGTGTATGTGGGTCTGCAACTTCAACTGCATATTCTAACTTTTTCTCATTTATTTCAGTATAATGTGGAAACAAACTAAACTGTTTGGTAATGGTAAAAGTCATTAAAACACTCTTGATTCAGACATGTTCAGACATTTTATTTTGTGACTAGTTTGTTTGTTTTTAGTGTTTTGTTTTCTGTTTTTTTGTTTTTTCATGTTTTACATTGGACTTTTTAGCAGCTTCTTATCACCGTTGGAATTTGCATTGAAAATTTTTGATTTTATATCCCAAAACAGTCATCTGACATTGTTCACATAGTGTTGGTGCTTTTGAGTTCTGTATATGTTTTCATTTATTTGACAGCGTCCATACATATAGAAAGCATTATATTAACCCTCTGGTACCCCGTCCAGCAAGGCCCTTACTAAACACAAAGTGTCCCTTTTTGGAACACTTGTGGAATAATGTCAAAAAATTTTCATACAGTCTGTTTTTAATTCTTTACACTTTTTTCTATTTCATCAACTTGAGCCGTAAATAAAAATATCAAATACTCAATAATTGTCACATTTTTTAACCCTTTAAATGCCGTGTTTGTAATGTAAACAAACCTTTTTTTTTGGATGGAAAAAACACAATTTTTTTTTTTTTTTTTTCCAATATACTACATAAAAAGTGGATCACATATTATTTGATTTTTTCATCCTGGCAGATGTCAATGATTAACTCCAACACTGGTTGATTTGCATTATTATTTTTGGTGCAAGGTCAAATGTTCAAAATTAGTAGCATCTGTCACCAAGTGTGCAAAAAATGCACACCTATAAATCAAACTATTAAATATTATGTATTGATTTATTTTTCTGCTCTAATTTGATTTTATTTTTGTAAATCAAGGTCAGCCCTAATCATACATATCAAATGGAAGAAATAGTGCGTTTTAGGCACACTCTGGAGACAGATGTTAGTCTTGTAATTTTCTTTTGTTTACAATGTGCAAATTTTAGTTGGTGGCCAGAATTTTAAAGATCATGCAAAAATGAACAACTTTTGAATTCTGACCTTATTTAAATTGTGAAAAATAATATGACGTTTTTTAAAAAGAAGTGCAAAGTGTGCGTAAAAGGCGCACCTGGATATCAGAGGGTTAAAATAAATGTCACCAGTGCAATGTATGTGGGACTTGTAGCTTATTTGCACTTTGCATCTCTGGTAAAGCTCTTCAGGAATAACACTAATAGCATTTTAGTTCACTTCAGTTTAGTTTAGTTTCAACTGAAAATTTTCCATAGTAAATAGAAATCACATTTAACAACAAAGCTCTAAATTACTGGTGAAACAGACTGATAAGGTTTAGCTGAAACATATTAACCCTTTCATGCATGAATTATGAGGACCATAATCAAGATTTTTTTCCTGAGTGTTTTTATTATTCTTGAGGCATGAAAAAAACAATGCGATGAATTTTTTTTAATTTTTTTTTAATGAACCTATTTTTCATGGAGTTACAAAAATGTCCACTCAGCTGGAAACCATGTTTTAATTTTTGAAGCTCAGAAACATGCATTTACTGACAAACTGTGTGAAAACTATGAAATAAAAGCATTTTTTATCCTCCTGAGACCCAGCAATGCATTTTTGTCCTCTGTAGGGGACAAAAGTTTGACAGTTTTACTTGCTTTTAATTGCAAAGAACATTCCATTAAAAAAATAAAAATAATAATTTAAAAAAAATGTATCTGAAAAACAAACAAACAAAAAAACCTGTTCCATTTTGCAGTTTCCAATCAAGACAACTGTTTAAAGGAAAAAAGCTAAAATTTTCATTTTCCTGGGTCTCAGGAGGTTAATGCTGCTAATCTGATGTTTTCTCATATTTTAACATACCATACCATACCATACCATACCATACCATACCATACCAACTTTATTTATAAAGCACTTTAAGAACTTTACAGCTGGCCAAAGTGCCGTACACCAAACATAAAACAAGGGATTAAATAAGTAAATAAAACTAGTGATAACACAGGGTGTTAAGTGGGCTAAGAACAACACAAAACAAACATCATAAAAAACAAAGACAAGTTAAAATCTGTTAAAAACAGCATAAAAAAACAACAACAAAAAAACAACAAAAAAACAGACATGTCACTCACTGATTAAAAGCTAATGAGAAAAAGTGTGTTTTTAGATGTGATTTAAAGACAGGTACAGACTGAGCCTGTCTAACATCTAAGGGCAACTGGTTCCACAACTTTGGGGCGACAACAGAAAAGGCACGGTCCCCACGAAGCTTCTTTTTAGTTTTTGGAACCACAAGCTGCAGCTGATCTGCTGACCTGAGAGCACGAGGGGGGGCGTAGGGGTGGATCAGGTCAGACAGGTAGGAGGGGGCAAGGCCATTCAAACATTTAAAAACAAATAGAAGAATTTTAAAATCAACTCTAAAACGCACTGGCAACCAATGGAGTGAAGCTAAAACCGGTGAAATATGTTGATGTTTGCGTGTCCCTGTTAAAAGCCGAGCTGCAGCATTTTGGACCAGCTGCAGTCGGGAAAGAGCATTTTCACTCAACCCGGCATAAAGTGCATTACAACAGTCAAGTCTAGTGGTTACAAAAGCATGGATCACGGTTTCAAACAGATCCTTGGGCAGAACAGATTTTACTTTTGCAAGCTGTCTTAAATGAAAGAAACTAGACTTGACCACACCACTAACTTGTTGGTCGAGTTTAAGATTGGGGTCCATTTTAACACCCAAGTTTGACATGACCGGTTTAACCAAATGAGATAAGGAACCCAGGTCAACAAGAGCTGTGTGATTTGAAACACTGGGGCCAAAAACCATCACTTCTGATTTGTCCTGGTTCAGATTCAGAAAATTCAATGACATCCAGGATTTAATATCATCAATACAGTCCAAGAGGTGTTTTATAGCTTGCGGGTCATCCTTCTTAAAAGGTAAATAGATCTGACTGTCGTCTGCATAAAAATGGAACGCAATGCCATGTTTCCTCAGGATGGACCCTAAAGGGAGCATATAAAGAGAAAATAACAAAGGTCCAAGGATGGATCCTTGTGGTACATACTATAATACTAGTTATTACTCCCTCAGATAATATGCAAAAAAACAAAAACAAAACTCTGTTAATTACAGTCTAATAACAGTTAGTAATTGATTTAGATAAAAGAACAGGAAAGTTACAGGAATGTCAGTGCTTAGGATGGTGCATTAGTGTCCACTGTGTTGGTTGATATTGAACTAAAACAACAAAACCCATGAATATACAAGAGAACAGCTGGAGAAGAACTGTCCACTGGAGTGACCACTGTGCATGAAAGGGTTAATGCAGGGAGCTCTTTAGGATAGTGTAAAAACAGGCATAAAGACCAAAAATGACAAATACACCCTTAAATACAGATTAGTAAAAAGAAAAAAAAGTAATAAAATAGGAAATTGAGACAGGATTTTGGCATTGAGCAGGAACAAAGGTGGAAAAACCAGAGCGGATTCCTTCCTGGAAATGTGGTTTATAAATTCTTGCAAAGTCAACATTTGACCAGGTGACCTAAGTCAGGCATTTACAAATCCCTTCATCGCTGGGATTTCCACACATCTGTTCAGCTTCACGTGTGATAAACAAATAGAAAGTTAATTATATTTTAAAGGAAAGCTTTGAAAGGTTCACATTTTTTTGCAAATGTGAGATAAGAGAAGGAATAAACCCTGACCTGGTAAACGATACAAGACAAATATGTAACTTTCCTGGTGTGGGTTTCATCCTTGACATTCATCTCTCATTCTTGTCTTATCTCAGAGATTAAGGCTGGTTCTAGTTTGTGGGTTACGTGTTATCTTGTGTGAATTTGATTGACCTAAGGAGGAGGAGGAGGAGGAGGATGACACAGAGCCGAGCCGAGCCGATGATGGATGCGTTGAACTCACTGTCGCTCTGCACCGATGAGACAAGATGAGCAAACGGAGGAGATCAGCGAAAAGGGTGAAGTGTCGAATGAGAAGGGAAAGAAATGTGTGGAACAGGAAAGGAGGAGAAAACATCAGCGAAGGTCAACTTAGTGACGAATACTGACGGAGAATGAATTAAAACCTCTTCTTTAACAACATGAACAAGCAGATTAACTCTTCCATGCATGAATTACACTGGTCAACAGCAAATTTATTGTTTAAGTTTTTTGAGCTGATTTAGGATCATTTTGGTGTGCTGAATCCAAAAATCACATTCATTTTGCTAAATCAGGTCAACTTTCTCAACTATGCTACATATTGGCTTTTTAACATTTTTGCTTACATTTATGGGCATTTTCACATCATATGATACAAAATTCTTTCCTATTTCTTGCAATAAACGAGTTCTGAAGATTTTACTTTTGCCAATTTATGATTAATGTTTTAATTTAACATTACAGGTGAATGAAATGGCTTCGACTAGAAGATCTTGCAAAAATAAGCCTGACGTATTCTGCTACATCTGCGGTGAATACACAGTACAATGGTGAAAGGATTTTTTTTCTCTTAAAACCTATTTTGGGTGAGAACTATATAAAAAATCAACTGATAAAGCCACAAAATGTAATCAATTTTGTGAGAAGATCAAATTTTTCAAAATCAAATGAGCAAAAAAACCTGACCTGATTGAGAAAAACAGATGTCATTTTTGGATTTAGCGGTGCAAAATGGTCCTAATTCAGTTGAAAAAACCTAGACAACTTGCAAAAAAGATTTTTTTGTAACCCAGTGTTATCATTACATGTTAACTTTAGATCTACAGTTTTTACAGAAAAAATGAAGAATTCTTGTTACACACCCTATTACTTTTACCAGGAATCAAGTCACAAGTTTCATAAAGTGTGCTTACTAATCTTATTTTGGTATTAATTATTATATTTTGTGAGAAGATCAAATTTTTCCAAATCAAATTCGCAAAAAAAACTGACCAGATTGAGAAAAACAGATGTCATTTTTGGATTTAGCGGTGCAAAATGGTCCTAATTCAGTTGAAAAAACCTAGACAACTTGCAAAAAACATTTTTTTTGTAACCCAGTGTTATGAGAACCTTAATCAAGATTTTTTTTTTCCCTGAGTGTTTTTATCCCTCTTTAGGCATGAAAAAAAACAAAACAATGTGATTGATTTTTTTAAAAATCAACCTGTTTTTCATGGAGTTACAAAAATGTCCACTCAGCTACACCATGAATTTTATTCTTGAAGCAAAGAAACATGTATTTAACCCTTTCATGCATGAATTATGAGAACTTTAATCAAGATTTTTTTCCTGACTGTTTTTATTCCTCTTTAGACATGGAAAAAAACAATGCAATTGAAAATTTTCTTATGAAAAATAAATAAATAAATATGTAAAAAACAAAAAATAAAGTTAAAAAAGACATACTACAACTACAAATAATAATAATAATAATAATAATAATAATAATAATAATAATAATAATAATAATAATAATAATAATAATAATAAAAATGATCTTATGAACCTATTTTACATGAAGTTGCAAAAATGTCCATTCAGCTGGACACCTTGCATTTAATTTTTGAAACGAAGAAACATGTATTTACAGATAAATTGTGTGAAAACTGAGGGGGGATTGTAGTTCTGGGGGTGAGAGTATGCTCAGGGGAGATCTACACAATGTTACCAATTCATGTCAGAAAAGATATGTAGTGTCTTAAAACTTTAATAAAGATATGTGCAAAAACAAACAAACAAACAAAAAAATCCATGACTATATAAGAGAACAGCTGTAGAATAGTTGTCCACTGTAGTGACCAGTATGCATGAAAGGGTTAAAACCCAATATCATAAAGTGATATGAAAACAGTGAAATGAAACCATGTTTAATGCAGCTAATCTGATGTTTTCTCACATTTTAACATAGTCTAATTCTAGTTATTACTCACTTCATGGAGATAATATGCAAAAATAAATATCAACAATTGATTTCCACTCAAGAACCAATCAAGAACAGCAAAGTTACAATAATGGTATGAATTGCAGTTTATGAGATGATGCATGAGTGTCCACTGTGTTGGTTGATATGGAACTGAAACAACAAAACCCATGAATATACAAGAGAACAGCTGGAGAAGAACTGTCCACTGGAGTGACCACTGTGCATGAAAGGGTTAAGGACAAACTGATCTAGTTTTAGAAAGAATAGCAAGTAACAACATACAGTCGCAGAAAAAATTACTAGACCACCCTTGTTTTCTTCAATTTGTTGTTCATTTTAATGCCTGATACAACTAAAGGTACATTTGTTTTGGACAAATATAATGAAAACAACAAAAAATAGCAAAAAAAAAAAAAAAAAATTCAGCTGATTATCTATACATTTAGCTTAATAATTACGCTGTTGCCCAAAAAGTTGGAATAATCTTGTTTTGAGACACATTCCTCTTTTTTATGACTACTTAAACACATCAGTATCACCTCTGACCAGGTCTAATGATTACATACTGAGTCCTAGTTACACTTTATCAAGAATGAATCACTGTGTCGTAACTGTGGTTCTCTCCCCACATTCAAATCCAGACTCAAAACTCACCTTTTCAGAACTGCCTGCCCCCCATAAGCTCTACTCTCCATTCTACAACTTTATTTCTATATATAGTAATTATTTGTTTTAATCTGTTTATTTCTTTGTATTTTATGGATTGTTTGTTTTATCTTGTTGTACAGTGTCCTTAGGTGTCTTGAAAGGCACTTATAAATAAAATGTACTATTATTATTATTATTGTTATTATTATTATTATTATTATTATTATTATTATTATTATTATTATTATTATTGTTGTTATTGTTGTTGTTATTTCATGAGAAAAGTAGAAATATTTGATTCCAACTTTACAGACAACAGTGTATTCAGGTCACGTTACACTTCTACATTTCAAACAACTTCATAGTTTCATACTATTTTTAGCCAGTTTTGCACCTTTACAGTGATGCCCAAACTTTTTCAGCTGAGGACCCACATTTTGAGTTGATGTTTCTTCTGGAGCCAATTATACAACAGTATACAGTCACGGAAAAAAATATTAGACCACCCTTGTTTTCTTCAATTTGTTGTTCATTTTAATGCCTGATACAACTAAAGGTACATTTATTTTGGACAAATATAATGAAAACAACAAAAAATAGCAAAAAAAAAAAATTCAGCTGATTATCTATACATTTAGCTTAATAATTACGCTGTTGCCCAAAAAGTTGGAATAATCTTGTTTTGAGACACATTCCTCTTTTTTATTACTACTTAAACGCATCAGTATCACCTCTGACCAGGTCTAACTGAGTCCTAGTTACACTTTATCAAGAATGAATCACTGTGTCGCAATCATTTCATGAGAAAAGTAGAAATATTTGATTCCAACTTTACAGACAACAGTGTATTCAGGTCAAGTTACACTTCTACATTTCAAACAACTTCATAGTTTCGTACTATTTTTAGCCAGTTTTGCACCTTTACAGTGATGCCCAAACTTTTTCAGCTGAGGACCCACATTTTGAGTTGGTGTTTCTTCTGGAGCCAATTATACAACAGTATACAGTCACGGAAAAAATTACCTTGATAATACTCGATCATCACATAATAATGCTCCAAACATATGATGCAATGCAGTAGACTAAACTGGATAACACTGTATTAAAAACTAAATATGCAGCCATTTTACTGTAAAATAAACAGTTTTATGGTATATTTTTCAGGTCATACTTGCATATTTTTGAAAGCAGGATATTTACCTGCAGTATTTTCACGTTTTGTCATATTGTTCTTCCTGTGAAACACTTTTTTCCGGTGACTCTTTTCCGTTGCAGAAGAGGCTGAATTTGTAAAAGTGTCTGTCTGAGCAAATATTTAGCGCAGAGGATGGTGTATTATTGTTGCAGGACTTTGTGCCTGTGCTGTGTGCGGTTGGCTGGTTAAAAGGGTGTGAACCCAAAGAGGAGATTCCTGTGTGTGTGAGTCAACAGCAGCTGTGGTTGGCAATGAACAGAATCTGTCCAAAGAGCTTTTTACCGGGAACTGGCTTCTCAGTGTAAAAAGGCTGCTCAGGTGAATGGAGTCAGTGACCATGAAGGGCTCACACCCACACAAGTACACACAAGTACACACAAAAACACAGACACTGCCACGCAAAAGAGACACAGACTGATGGATACCTGCAAAAGACGTTACATTTGAAGAACCATTTTATCCATTTCATCTTGTGTTTTTTAGTTTTTACCTGCAGAAAGGAATGCTGTAATTATCGAAGAGAATGTTTGATTTGAGTCTGTTTGTGTGACTGTACTGACATGAACATGCTGTTGTGGATAATTCAGTAACTGCATTATGGATTGTTGTGGTTCGATGCTAAAATTAGGGAAATAGTATAGGCTGATTGTTGTATAAAGTTAATAATAAAGGTGTAAAAGCACTGAGGGGTAGGATTAAATAAGTTTATACTTCTTCCTACTCCTTTTCGACCACGCAAAATTCAGACTTGTATGTGCTCGAAGATGGATTCTGTCCATTTAAATGTTATTTTGTTTATGTCTTAATTTGCTTTGTTTTGTCTTATTTTCTTTGCATGTTCGAAATAAAATACAAAATAAAATAAAATAAAATAATAATTAAAAAAAAAATAAAAAATAGAAAGTCGCAAAGATGTTTTGGGGAATGGGTCTAATTTTCTTCCTGCTTTTAAAGAAAAATAACTGTTGAATCCAAGACAAATATCCCTGAGGGGACAATAAAGTAAATTGTAACGTTTCATATCATAAAAATAAGAATATTGCAAATGTTTTTGACTTCTCGTGTTAACAAAATGCATCAAACTTGATTAAATTCTAACAGTAAGAAATCAAAACACTGATTTGCAAAATGTCCCTGCAGAAGAACAAGAGTGATATTCTTATTGCATGACTGAGACGACTTGCACAGCTTCTAAGCTCACAAATAGTATAGCTGTGGCCAAAAGTTTCCGCAGTGATATATTGTTTTTGCAAACTTTGGCGCTTCAGTTTTGTTCCCATGTGTTTCTGACGTACACTGAAGAACAAATGCAAACATTTTATATCAGCAAACAAATCTGATTTATGCAGCACAACTTGCTTTTATGCTGATATTATTCTATTGTTTATTATAATTAAATGGGGGCGGCCATGGCTCAGGAGGCAGAGCGGGTCGTCCAATAACTGAAAGGTTGGCGGTTGAAATCCTGCTCTGTCCTAGTCATGCGTGTCCTTGGGCAAGGCACTTCACCCACCTTGCCTGTGTGAATGTTCGGTGGTTGGCCGTTTGGCGCGAATTGGCAGCCATGCTTCCATCAGCCTGGCTACACATGGAGTTTACCACCACCAGAGAGGGAATGGATCAATAAGGTAAAGTGCTTTGGGTGCACTGGAAGAAATTAAAATCATACCAAGTGTATTTTTCCTCATTTCTAGTCCAAATATCTCATCAGACTTAAAATAAGACATAATCACCTAAAGAGTAACTTTTCAGTGAGATATAAGAACTGATTTTTAGACAATAGATCTGGAAAATCTTATTTCAAGAAATCTTACCAAGATAATTTTTACTTGTTCCATTGGCAGATTTATTTAGTTTTGCTTAATTCAAGATTTTTTTTTATTTTTGCTTAATTCAAGTTTTGTTTTTGTTTTTTTTGCTTAATTCAAGATGTTTCTTGCTTAATTCAAGATTTTTTTGCTTAATTCAAGATTTTTTTTTTTTTTTTGCTTAATTCAAGTTTTTTTGTTTTGTTTTATTTTTTTTTGCTTAATTCAAGACTTTTTTTTTGCTTAATTCAAGATTTTTTTTTTTATTTTTTTTTTTGCTTAATTCAAGATTTTTTTTTGCTTAATTCAAGGTTGTTGGTTTTTTTTTTTCTCAATTCAAGATTTTTTTTTTTTGCTTAATTCAAGATTTTTTTTTTTGCTTAATTCAAGATTTTTTATTTGCTTAATTCAAGATTGAACAATGGAACAAGTGGAAATTTTCTTGGTAAGATTTCTTGAAATAAGATTTTCAAGATCTGTTGTCTAAAAATCAGTTCTTATATTTCACTGAAAAGTTACTCTTTGGGTGATTATGTCTTATTTTAAGTGTGATGAGATATTTTGACTAGAAATGAGAAAAAAACACTTGGTAAGATTTGGATTTTTTTCCAGCGGGTGCCTTGAAAAGCACTATAGAAATCTAATACATTATCATAATTAGGTATATTTTTGTTCGATTGCTAGATTTTTATTCTAGTTTTAAGAAATCAAAAAAATTGTTTTGCCCACAGACATCTTCATTATTATTAAATGGATTTAGTTTCTTTCTGTTTGGGCTGTTTTTGCAGAACATGTTGGCAAAGTTTTATTCTAGGTTTGTTCTTTATTGTCACCTGTCAGTCACCTGTGAAACACTTTCAGTTGCACTAATCTGCATGAAAGGTGCTGTATAAATAAAGCTGAATTGGTACAGTGCGTATGCAACGTGCACATAGAAGTTTGCACTCGCATGCATAGGCACAAAACCTAAGATGCAGAGACTGAGAGAGACACCTGGTTGGCACTGAGTCTCGGTCGTGTTTGCATACCTCTCCCTCTCCACTCATCCTCCGCACAGCCACAAAAGCCGCCATTAAAACTAGGAAAACAAAAACACAAAAAAGAGGCTAAAAGGGGGCAACAGGAGGCTTCCATCCTTCTGCCGAGGAGCCCTCCCTTCCTCCCTTTCTCCATCGCTCTGTACCAAATGTTTACCTTCCCCCCTGTGAAAAGAGAGGGATGTGGACAGACAGGGTGAGAAAGAAAGAAATCTGGCAGAGGGGAAAGCAGCCAAGGCCTTTAAAGTCTACCACAGAGCCGTGACAAAAGCCTCCTAATCTCGGTGTTGTCTTTCGGCCTCTTTTTCTCCCTGCACATCCTGCCAAGTGTGTGTGTGTGTGTGTGTGTGTGTGTGTGTGTGTGTGTGTGTGTGCGCTTTTGTGTCTGGTGTGTGGACAAAAAGAAAAGGAGAGGAAGAAAGTCAGAGTCGGTGCAAGTGTGAGTCTTTGTGTGTTTGTTTTTGGGAGGTGGTAAAACGCCAGCGTGTGTTTGTGTGAATAAACTGTAGTATGTGATAACTAAGGAAGCTGTGTGTGTGTGTGTGTGTGTGTGTGTGTGTGCATGTGTGTGTGTGTTTGTGTCGGCGGAGGAATCTTTCCACAGCCAGGCTGACATCACTCATGCATGCATGGGACAGTTGGAGGAGGCCGGGCCCCTTCAAAGGCCGCAGCCTGCCTGCCTTCACATGTGGGATGCTTTTGTGTGTGTGTGTGCGTTGCTGTGTGTATTTAACCGAACACAAGCACTGGTTCCTGTCACACATCCTCACCTGTTCCTCTTTGACTCATAAGCCGCCCCTATTCATCTCTTTTCCTCTGAAATGCATTAACGCCGCCTGCATGCGTTCATGTGTTTTTGTGTGTGCAACAAATCCTCCAGCTCATCCTTTTCAGCCTCTTCAAACGCAGCAGATGTGAATAGTGTGATATGTGTGCGTGTGTTTGTCTATGTGTGTGTGTGTGTGTGTGGATGACCTCCTCAGTGTCCCTTCCTCATCCTGTAGATTCCTATCAGTGGCAGCTGTGGTGCAAAGGCCTTCACACACAGTAGAGGAATGCATACCGGAGCTGTCAGGAGGAACACCGGGCCTGGACAGACTACAGGGACATCTACAGGACATGGTATTCAACAGCACATTTTAGGAATTATTCAAGTTCAAAGCAGCATTTCTTAAACTTCCATCATATTCCACTGTTGTTGATAATGATGGTTAAAACTGACATGGTTCAGTAAGTAATAGGGTGTGTAACAAGAATTCTTCATTTTTTCTGTAAAAACTGTAGATCTACAGGGGTTGGACAAAATAATGGAAACACCTTAAAAAATCAACAAAATATAATTTAATATGGTGTAGGTCCGCCTTTTGCAGCAATTACAGCCTCAATTCTCCGAGGTATTGATTCATACAACTTGTGAATTGTTTCCAAAGGAATTTTAAGCCATTCTTCAGTTAGAATACCCTCCAACTCTTTTAGAGACGATGGCGGTGGAAATTCTTACTTGAATCTCTAAAACTGACCATAAATGCTCAATAATGTTGAGGTCTGGGGACTGTGGCGGCCATACGAGATGCTCAACTTCATTAGAATGTTCCTCATGCCATTCTTTAACAATTCTAGCTGTATGGATTGGGGCATTATCATCTTGAGGTGAAGGTGTTTCCATTATTTTGTCCAACCCCTGTAACGTTAACCTGTAATGATTACACTGGGTTACAAAAAAATGTTTTTTGCAAGTTGTCTAGGCTTTTTCAACTGAATTAGGACCATTTTGCACCGCTAAATCCAAAAATGACATCTGTTTTTCTCAATCTGGTCAGTTTTTTTTGAGAATTTGATTTGGAAAAATTTGATCTTCTCACAAAATATAATAATTAATACCAAAATAAGATTAGTAAGCACACTTTATGAAACTTGTGACTTGATTCCTGGTAAAAGTAATAGGGTGTGTAACAAGAATTCTTCATTTTTTCTGTAAAAACTGTAGATCTAAAGTTAACATGTAATGATTACACTGGGTTAAATTTTGAAAAATTTGATCTTCTCACGAAATTGATTACATTTTAGTGACTTTATCAGTTGATTTTTTATAAAGTTGTCACCCAAAATAGGTTTTAAGAGAAAAAAAATCATTTCACCATTGTACCTGTTAGGTACAATGGTGTATTCACCGCAGATGTAGCAGAATACGTCAGGCTTATTTTTGCAAGATCTTCTAGTCGAAGCCATTTCATTCACCTGTAATATTAAAAAAAAAACATTAATCATAAATTGGCAAAAGTAAAATCTTCAGAACTCGTTTATTGCAAGAAATATGAAAGAATTTTGTATCATATGATGTGAAAATGCCCATAAATGTAAGCAAAAATGTTAAAAAGCCAATATGTAGCATAGTTGAGAAAGTTGACCTGATTGAGCAAAATTAATGTGATTTTTGGATTCAGCACACCAAAATTATCCTAAATCAGGTAAAAAAAAAAAAAACCCAAAACAATAAATTTGTTGTTGACCAGTGTTATTGTAACTTAGTTCTATTTGGTTTCTACTGGAGTTTGAAAAGCATTTTTTTGTACACTGGAAAAAAATCAAAAATCTTACCAAGTGTATTTTTCTCATTTCAAGTCCAAATATCTCATCACACTTAAAATAAGACATAATCACCTACAGAGTAACTTTTAGATCTTGAAAATCTTATTTCAAGAAATCTTACCGAGATAATTTTCACTGAATTCAGGATTTCTGCCTGTTAAAGGGAAGTTTTTCCTCGCCCCTGTCACCAGTCACACGTGTTTGCTCCAGGAGGATTCTGTTTGGTTTCTGTAAATTGGCTTAGAGTCTGGTTTTGACCAACTCTATATGTGAAGTGTCAACTGGGCAGGTTCTGTATGTAACGCCAGTGGACACGATGAGTTACATACAAAATGATATAAAATAATTTATTTGCATTTATCTGAGGTCATTATTAGGTACATCCTGGGGAAATATGTCTAAATTTCTCTTTTATAATTGGGTCTATAAAGCTGGCAAAGTGCCAGATACAAAAATAAACACTGCAGAAATCTAAATCTTTTGATAATTTTTGCTTGTTACTTTGGCAGATTTTTTTTTTTAGCTTGAATTAAGTAAAAAAAAAAAAAAAAAAGTTGAATTAAGCAAAAAAATCTGCCAATGGAACAAGTGAAAATTATCTTGGTAAGATTTCTTGAAATAAGATTTTCAAGATCTATTGTCTAAAAATCAGTTCTTATATCTCACTGAAAGTTCCTCTCGAGGTGATTATGTTTTATTTTAAGTGTGATGAGATATTTGGACTAGAAATGAGAAAAACACACTTGGTAAGATTTAGATTTTTTCCAGTGTAATTCTGCTCCTTATCTGCACCTTAATCCACATTTGTTGCAGGTGGGAGGAGACAAATTGGTTCCAGCTGGAGACTCTTTAGTTTCTTCACAGATTGCATGACAGGTATAGGAGATTCCTGCTCATTCTTTGAATAGAATAGACTCTTTATTTTGTCAGTAGTAGTTTTTGTCACACCCGTAAACATGCACCACACACTGAAATTTGTCTTCTGTCTTTGACCCACCACTATATCATGCATGACATTGTGTCATTTTAAAGACTGTTGAAAGGTCAGTATCTTTGCTATTTCACCAGAAAACTTTCTTAAATGTTGAGTGTGGAAGAGTCATGTGAGTTTATGTGAAGTTTTAGTTGGGAGTTTATATGTTATCAGTATTGTCTCAGTTGGTTACAACCATGCATCCAGAATACACTGATTTCCACGAAGAGGACTTGGGTCACTTTATAGTGGGGCAGCATAGCTAATCTATTGTGCATTTTGTGATAAAAGAAACATCAGAAACATAGCCAAAGTAATGCCGGTTATAAATCGAAAGGATGCTGAAAAACTGGTCCATGCTTTTATCTCCAGCAGACTGGACTACTGTAATGCACTCCTTACAGGTCTCCCAAAAAGCACCACAGACAGACTTCAGCTGATTCAGAACTCTGCAGCTAGGTTATTAACCAAAACCAAGAAGAGAGAGCACGTTACTCCAGTGTTGGTTTCCCTGCACTGGCTACCGGTAACCTACAGAATTGATTTTAAGATACTACTCCTCACGTATAAAGCTCTAAATGGAACCGGACCAAGTTACATTGCAAACTCACTGATCGATTATGTACAAACTAGAACACTGAGGTCATCAAACGCAGGGTTACTAGCGACTCCCAGAAATATTACAAAGAAAATGGGGGACGCAGCCTTTACTAACTATGCACCAAAGTTATGGAATACAATTCCAAAAGACATTAGAGAAGCCAGTTCACTGAATATATTTAAAACCAAATTAAAAACATTTTTATTCTCATTAGCCTTTGAAAGGAGATAAAAATGGGGTCACAATTCAGGAACCAGGAATGTGCGTTTTTTTATTTTTATTTTATTTTATTGTATTTCTGTTTTTATTTTTTATTTTATTGTATTTCAAATTTCATCTTATTTCTTGCACTTCAAAAATTCTATGCATAATGTGCGCTGCTTTTATTTTTATTTTATTGTATTTCTCTCAAATTTCATCTTATTTCTTGCACTTCAAAAATTCTATGCATAATCAAATATTTTAATGTGCGCTGTTTTTATATTTATTTTTATTTTATTGTATTTCTAATCAAATCTTAATGTATTTTAATATTGTATTTTTTTCAATCAATGTGAAGCACTTTGGGCTACAATTTCTGTATGAAAGGTGCTATACAAATAAAGTTTATTATTATTATTATTATTATTATTATTATTATTAAAAGCACCAAAATTGGCACAGATGTAGACTGATAGATTGTGAGCAGATATAGATACTGAGCCACCTCAAATTTTGTCTTGAAAATATCATACAGCATATACATATATCTTCTCTCTGTATCAGACATGGTTTGATTCAGTTTAAGGTTGTCTACAGGTTGCACTATTCTAATGACAGACTGTCTAAATTATATCCTAATGTAGCACCAAACTGTCCTAGATGTCAATATTCTCCTGTTTCTTTGGGACACATGTTTTGGTCATGTCCATCTTTGTATAGTTTCTGGTTCTCAATCTTCCAATCACTTTCAGCGATACCTGGCAAAACACTGCAGCCTGACCCTGTGATAGGCATTTTCAGTGTAGTTAGGGATGATCTAAACTTGTCTCATCTCCACAAAAATGCAATTGCTTTTGCATCGTTACATGCCTGCCGTCTGATATTACTGAACTGGAAGGGGAAGAACCCTCCTGCCTATGTTCACTGGATTAGAGAGGTGATGTTGGGACTGGACCTGGAAAAAATTAGTTACATAGTCTGCGGGTTGGAGGATAAATATGATAGAACCTGGTCACAGTTTATAATTCATATCAAGAACTTGCCTTTTTCCTGATTCCTTGTTTTTACTTAATGCATTTTTCTTTCTTCTTCACTCTTTTACTGCCATCTTAGTCTTCTCAGTGCCCACAGTCTGACTGCTGGGACTTTTTTTTTTTTTTTTTTTCCTCATGCAAGAGGTCCAGAATGTTGGTGATATGACCAAAATGATCAACATAAATTGGTTTGAGTCTTTTTTTTTTTTTTTGGTGTTTTGTTTGTCTCTGTATTTATATGGATGTATTTGTGGGGATGCGACCTGGATGGGGGGGGGCAAGTTTAAGAATTGCATAAGATATGCTTAAAGATGTAATTGTAATGGAAAAATGATAAATAAAGTTGTTAAAAAAAAAAAACAATTGTCTTGAACTACCATTTTTCAAGATAGCTGCCAATCGCGTTGTGTGAAAATTGATTTAAGCATAGAATTAGACACAGTTGATAACTAGAAGTACTCGGAGAGCGCAGACCTCCGCCAAGGCTGATCAGTGGCCCCCCCCCGTGGGCACCCCCACGCCAAGGAGGTTATGTTTTTGCCAGGGTTTGTTTGTTTGTCTGTCTGTCTGTTTGTCTGTCCGTTAGTGTGCAACATAACTCAAAAGTTATGGACAGATTTGGATGAAATTTTCAGGGTTTGTTGGAAATGGGCCCCCCCACCCCCAATCACCACCAAAATTTAATCATTTCTTCCTTATCCCATTTCCAACAAACCCTGAAAATTTCATCCAAATCTGTCCATAACTTTTTGAGTTATGTTGCACACTAACGGACAGACAAACAGACAAACAAACCCTGGCAAAAACATAACCTCCTTGGCGGAGGTAAATATTCATATTCTTGGTGTCTATTTCTATAGTTTGGGATGTGCTGAAGTCATTTGTTGTGGTTCCAGTCTGCTCAGAGGTCAAAATTTTGATTTGATTCAAGGTGGCGCTCAAAATCTGCTAAAAATTGACATTTTGCAATAATGTAGTACTTTTCTGTTCAGACTGTGGAACAGGATATTAACATTAGCATGCTTACTGTCACATTTATGTATTTATTGAAAACTTTTGGCCATTACAAAATTTTACATGGCAGTTGTTTTCCAATATGGCAGCAGTAACTGTTCTCTGACAGTTTATGATCAAGAAATTGTCAGCGGCTCATGGTTCTGTCCAGTGATCAGAAGTCATTCCTGTGAGCTGTCTCCCTCACACACACAGACCTGTGCATTTAAGGTCAGGTTAGACTAATTATGCAAATTAGTCTAATAAGAATGTCATGTTGTGCACAATTTCAAGTACTGGTTCTTCCCTGGTCTGACCATTTACAGATGAACCAAGTCCCAAAGTCAACCTACAGTACTCTGTAGATGAGCAAGTCAGTCAAATACCAACAACTGCAGTCAGCCATTGAAGAAAATGGCCGTCATGGCTATCAGGGGTCAAATCTGAGATGGCTCAATATCCAGATCTCTTCAGAATATTAACCCTTTCATGCACGAATTATGAGAACCTTAATCAAGATTTTTTTCCTGAGTGTTTTTATTTCTCTTTAGGCATGAAAAAAAACAACACAATTGAAAATTTTCTTATGAAAAATAAATAAACTAGAAGCACTCGGAGAGCGCACACCTCTGCCAAGGCTGATCAGTGGCCCCCCCCGTGGGCCCCCCCACGCCAAGGAGGTTATGTTTTTGCCAGGGTTTGTTTGTTTGTCTGTCTGTCTGTCTGTCTGTTTGTCTGTCCGTTAGTGTGCAACATAACTCAAAAAGTTATGGACAGATTTTGATGAAATTTTGTGGTCTGCGCCCCCCCCGTGGGCCCCCCCACCCCCGATCACCACCAAAATTTAATCATTTCTTCCTTATCCCATTTCCAACAAACCCTGAAAATTTCATCCAAATCTGTCCATAACTTTTTGAGTTATGTTGCACACTAACGGACAGACAAACAAACAAACCCTGGCAAAAACATAACCTCCTTGGCGGAGGTAATAATTAAACAAAAACTATATAAAAACCAAAAAATAAAGTTAAAAAAAGACATACAACTACTACTACTAATAATAAAAATGATCTTATGAACCTATTTTACATGAAGGTGCAAAAATGTCCATTCAGCTGGACACCTTGCATTTAATTTTTAAAACGAAGAAACATGTATTTACAGATAAATTGTGTGAAAACTCGGGGGGGGGGGCTTGTAGTTCTGGGGGTGAGAATATGCTCAGGGGAGACCTACACAATATTACCAATTCATGTCAGAAAAGATATGTAGTCTCTTAAAACTTGAATAAAGATATGTGCAAAAACAAACAAACAAACAAATCCATGAATATATAAGAGAACAGCTGTAGAATAACTGTCCACTGTAGTGACCAGTATACATGAAAGGGTTAATGTCTACATGTGTGCCAAATTTCATGCTTTTATCACAAAATGCACAATTGTTATGGATATTTTGGTTAAGCTGCCCCACTATTACAAGTAAACATCCACATCTTTGCTCTATAATTCTGCAGTATTGCTCCTGCATAGTGGCAAGAGTGTTAAATATCTTCTCTTAAAGTCTTATTTGTTGTAAATGTAGGTTGTCTTGTGTGTTATTTGTGTGTTTATGCTATTCCATGTACCGTTTAATACTGTAAGCGATGCAGTGCCATAGTGTACTCAGGTCCCAGCAGTAAGATAAAAAATGGGATAAAAATTAGTGAAAATATCTAAAAACAAACACGTAAAAACACATACATAAGGAAAACACACATACACACACATTCACCAATTAAAATACATCATGTTGCCTCTTTTTCCATTGTTTTATCTTTATTCTCTCTGTAAACTGATGGTTGTTTAAGAAACGAGAAGCTCCTCACTGCATCACTTAAAAGGTTAAAGAACTGAAACATATTAATGACTGCAGTAATTATTCAGTGGAAGGATCTGAACTGTGTGCTGAGTTAATGATGTGTGATGGAGTATGCAGGTACTAATTGCTTGTTTATTTCCAATATGTGAGCGGATTGTAACAGACTGTACATCCTGTAATGCTTCTCTTCTGCTCCTCTACAGGACTACAGCTGATGATGAATGTGCATAACATCAACAAATGACCAGAACACAGAGTCCAGAACAAATGCATCAATCTAGTAAGTTTAATAATCTACAGTAGGTTTTACAAAAGGAGAATCCTGATGGTAAAACTCCTAAAATATTTGAATGCTTCTATGAAACTGGTCCTAAAAACAGGACATGGGGGCTAAAAATTCAGACCAGATGTAGACGAATGTTATGAAGCAAGTTTGGAAGGACTTTGGGTCTATTTTAAAAATAAATACTTACTGAGATAAAAGAGGAACTATTTTTCAGATAAAACACATTTTTATATTATTTTGCATTATGTTTTATACAAAAATCTGCATGTAACACAGTCAAAAGGACACAAAAATGATGCACTACTATTTAAAAAAAAAAAAAAAAAAAAAATCTCTTTATTCTCTCACAGGTACATTTTGGGAATTAAACTAATTATGCAAGACAGAGTGTTTCACAAAAATGGCCGCTGTTGCAAATTAATTTGTGATTTATGTGTTTAACTGGGCAGGTTCTGTATGTAACGCCAGTGGACACGATGGGTTACATGCAAAATTATGTAAAATAATTTATTTGCATTTATCTGAGGTCATTATTTGGTACATCCTGGGGGAAATATGTCTAAATTTCTCTTTTATAATTGGGTCTATACAGCTGACAAAGTGCCAGATACAAAAATAAACACTGCAGAAATCTAAATCTTTTGATAATTTTTGCTTGTTACTTTAGCAGATTTTTTAGCTTGAATTAAGTAAAAAAAAAAAAAAAAAAAAAAAAAAGTTGAATTAAGCATGAATTAAGTTAAAAAAAAAAAAAAAAAAAAAAAAGTTGAATTAAGCAAAAAAATCTGCCAATGGAACAAGTGAAAATTATCTTGGTAAGATTTTCAAGATCTATTGTCTAAAAATAAGTTCTTATATCTCACTGAAAAGTTACTCTTTGGGTGATTCTGTCTTATTTTAAGTGTGATATTTAGACTATTCAATTCAATTCAATTCAATTCAATTCAATTCAACTTTATTTGTATAGCCCAATATCACAACAAGGTTATCTCAAAGGGCTTTACAGAGTCAGTTAGAGTAAACAACAGTCAAATGAACAGCAAGAAAATGAGTAGTGTCCAGGGCATCCCCCGTCCTTAGACCCTCCTTCTCGGCAAGGAAAAACTCAAAACCCAGTGGGAAAAGGGAGAAACCTCGGGGAGAACCACAGTGAAGGAGAGATCCACTCCCATGGACGGACAGGCTATAGATGCACCAGGACTGATGGACGTCCATTTGCAGATGTAGTTCTAGTCTACAAGGATGCAGTAGGGTGGACACATGGGGGGTCCATCCCGCTGGATGAGACAGGCAGGGGCGAGGAGGCCCATCCACAGTGGTGAGGCCGAGGACGTCCATCCAGACAGGTGGGGGAGGGGGTCAGGACACAGGACAGGGCAGGACACAGATGGGTCAGCGCAGATCCTGCCATCATTGGCTCCCAAGTGGTTACAACTGAAAAAGTAGCCACTCCCCCGGAGGGGAGTGGGGAAAGGGGACATCGGGTGAATAGCACTGCACAAACTAAGTTGGCTAAATATTAAAAATATAAGTGCAGACCAGAATGGTACGTAGAACCAGAAACAGGAGATAGGAGATAGGACTCTAGACTAGAAATGAGAAAAACACACTTGGTAAGATTTTGATTTTTTTCCGGTAAAAACTCTTAAAATAGATACGAGCACATTATCTGCACATCATCATGAGTCTTCTTGTTATTTCAATGTAAATAATAAACACTAAAGGTGATGAGATCATGGATTATACCCTGTAGACCTGCACTGAAACTCCACACACTTCAGAAAGACAAATAACTCCAGTGTGAAATCATTTAGTTCGTGTCGTGTCTTGCCCAAAGGGGATTACACTTACAGCACCAAAGGTACAAGAAAGAAAATAGTGAGTGACAAAGTGTGAAATCTGGATCAGATTAAGTAAGAAGCTTCTCTCTCACACATAGAGAGAGAGAGAGATGAAGATGAAGATGGAGAGGAAAAAGCTGAGAGAGAGGGGGAGGGGTCGGACAAGCTGTGGGAACACGCTGCTGAATAATTACCATTGACATCAGAATAGTTTTCTTTAGCTCTCTGAAGTGGCAGGGCTCATTTGTACAGCCTGGAGCCATGCAGAGGTGCATGTATGGGTGTGTTCGAAAGTGCACAAGAGAAAGTGAGAGGTAAAGAGGCTCCTGGAGGTCTGACTGGGAGGAAAGAAGCAGATATGTGACGTTAAAAAGAACTGGAGTTCATGCGTTTTTAGTGTGATATTAACCCTTTCATGCATAGTGGTCACTCCAGTGGACAGTTCTTCTCCAGCTGTTCTCTTGTATATTCATGGGTTTAGTTATTTTAGTTCCATATCAGCCAACACAGTGGACACTTATGCACCATCTCATAATACACTGACATTCATACTATTACTGTAACTACGCTGTTCTAGATAAACCTGATCAAGAGTAACATGTTTAAGTGTAAATCAAGTGCTTGTTATTGTTATAAGTCTGTAATTAACAGTTTGTTTGTTTTTTTTTAAAGTTGTGGTTTTTTTGTTTTCATGTAGAAATAATAAGTTACTACTCAAAAATCACCAAATTCACCCAAAAATTACCTTCAAACCGACTAAAAAGGATTTAAAAAACACCTAAAAATCACCCAAAAAAACACCTAAAAACCACGTAAATACCACCTAAAAATCATACAAAAAACCACCTAAAAATCTCCCAGAAATTACCCAAAAATGACCTAAAAACCACATAAACACCACCAAAAAATCATGCAAAAAACCACCAAAAAAATCACCCAAAAATTACCCAAAAACCACCTAAAAATCACCCAAAAAAACACCTAAAAACCACGTAAATACCACCTAAAAATCATACAAAAAACCACCTAAAAATCTCCCAGAAATTACCCAAAAATGACCTAAAAACCACATAAACACCACCAAAAAATCATGCAAAAAACCACCAAAAAATCACCCAAAAATTACCCAAAAACCACCTAAAAATCACCCAAAAAACACCTAAAAACCACATAAATACCACCTAAAAATCATGCAAAAAAACCACCAAAAAAATCACCCAAAAATTACCCAAAAACCACCTAAAAACCACCCAAAAGTTACCCAAAAACCACCTAAAAATCACCCAAAAAAACCACCCAAAAACCATGTAAAAAACCACCTAAAATCACCCAAAAATTACCCCAAAACCACCTAAAAATTACCTAAAAACCACCTAAAAATTACCCAAAAATTAGTCAAAAACCACCTTATTTTTGCACATTATCTCCACGAAGTGAGTAGTAACTGGTATTAGCATGTTCAAATGTGAGAAAACTTCAGATTAGTAGCATTAAAAATGTCTGCTAAAGGTTCACACTGTCTTCCACATATAATTTTTGTTGATAATTCATTTATCAGACAAACTAGTAAAGCAGGTAAACAAACAACTACCCCTGTCTGAGAAATGAATGACCTATAATATGCATTAAAAATGTTTTTATTTCATAGTTCTCACACAGTATATCAGTAAATACATGTTTCTTTGCTTCAAAAATTAAATGCATGGTGTCCAGCTGAGTGGACATTTTTGCAACTCCATGAAAAAAAGGTTCATAAGAACATTTTCTTTAGGCATGTTTTTTCATGCCTAAAGAGGAATAAAAACACTCAGGAAAAAAATCTTGATTAAGGTTCTAATAATTCATGCATGAAAGGGTTAAAAAAAAAAAAAAAATGCAACCGCTGTGTGCACATGTGCATCTGTCTGCATGTGCACAGGGGAGAGATTATTCTGATTTAGTCGTCTCTCTGTCAGCGGTGACACCATGACAGCTCAGCCCGCCTCAGGGAGCCATTTCTGTTTAAGTGGACCTTTAAAAAACAGGAAACGACTTTAAATCCCAGTGGAGCGCAGAGAAGGATCAGGCCTACTGACTCTGTACAATACCCCGACCTTCACACACACACGGAAGCACCTCAATGTAAAGTGCACACACACACACACACACAGTCACACCTGAGCCCTTTTCAATAGACACAATTCTCCACGCTGACAACCAGGGACAATAGAGGCAAAACGCAAGTCGACAAAGGCAGAATCTACCTGTCTGAACACATCGGGCCGTCCTCGCCACCCGCCTCAGCCTCTCCTCACTGTGATGACTTCAGGCGATATCTTGTTTCTATATGGTTACACTTTTCTTTGCCTTCACTTGCAGCTGTTTTGTAACAAGACTGAAGGTGAAATCTCATGTCACATTACATCCAGTGTGAGGCGGGTATGACTTTTGTTCAGGCTAGTTGACTATATCCCTACTTTCAAGGCGTTTTCTATGTTACTGCTGCATCACCTAAAAGCCAACATTAACTAGGGATGCACCGATACCACTTTTTTCCAGACAGAGTACAAGTACATACATTTAGTATTTGCCGATACCGAGTACCGATATGAGTACTTCATAATACCATTACAGTTCTTAGTTACTTTTGAAAATGGGCTTTATTGTCGTTATCATTAGTCTGACTGGAACAAAGGGCTGCTACTGACATTTAATGTGTTGGAATGAGCATTTCTCAATCAATCCACCAGGGGACGCTGCTCTTAATTAACCATACCCTCCTAAGACCCACTGTCCACATTTGTGGACAAGAGTTTCACAACTTTATATAAAAAAAAAAGAAAAGAAAAGAAAACTATCCACCACAAAAGACATTCCATAAAAATTTTAAAAATAGGACCAATGGCCCTGTAGCTTACCGGCCAAATTAAAAGCTTTGGGAAATGTATCCAGATGCCATTTATTATCACCCAGTTCTGTGTGTTTATTCTATTACAGAAATAGTCCATGTTTTGGTCATATTCCAATCAGATCTGTAAAAAATTCAAATTCCAACTTGATATCATTGATACTGATTTATTGGATCAATCCACTTCCTATCTCTTATAATGGGGATATTTTTTAAAGTTGCACCGAATCCAGAATCAGATCCGGATCCAAATAATTTCAATCCCTTGTGTTGACATCATCATACAGAAGCTGTATACCAAGTTTGAAGTCAATCAGAACTGGAGTTTCGGAGAAGACGACGATTGAAATTTTTTCCCCCTAAGAGCCCATGTTAAATTTTCTGTAAGTTCCCGAATCCAGAAGAAGATCCTGATCAGCATGTGGACATTATGTTTTGGTCATTTCCCCATCAGGGCTGGACTGTAGAAATTTGAACTTGATATCATTTATTATTTACTGAGTTATTGCATCCTTCCACTTCCTATCTCTTATAAAGGGGACATTTTTCAAAGTCGCACCAAATCCAGAATCAGATCTGGATCCAAATAATTTCACTAACTTTTGTTGACGTCATCATAAAGAAGCTGTATACCAAGTTTTAAGTCAATCAGAATTGTTGTTTCGGAGAAGAAGACGATTGAAATTTTTGTAACGGACAACAGATGACGGACGCCGCATGACGACAATAGCTTATGGCCTGTCAGGCGGTAAGCTAAAAACTGCATCTGAAAGAACTGTTGCATCATGATGTTTCCAATATAGGCGGTTATTTAATAAAAAAAAGGTTCTTACGAGGATACTGGAGAAATACCGTGAATAAAAGTGAAGTTTTTTGAGTAGAAGAAAGTCATTAATAATAAACATGGAAACGACAGAGGTGATACTAATGTGGATACTAATGTTAATATTGATGAGGGTAGTTGTTCTAAATCTGTCAGTAGTTTTTCTCCAACTCACACAGTCGTTCTTTGAACAGATCCTCTACCTCCACAGTTCCCGGTGGTATTCTCCGTCTGGGTACGCATCTGTGAGCACCTGGAAAATGGATGGAATACATGCAGAAGATGGACAGAACGCTCCTTCTGTATCCGTCTGTGTCTTTAATGTTACTTCCAGTCAGCGTTACTTTTGTCACCGTCATTTATTTCGTTAAATCTCCACACTGCTGACATTACTCCTCTGCTGCGTACCTGCTGCACTACACTCGAATGTCACGGTGCCGTAAGTGGTATCGGTCTGGTTGTATCGGAGTACTTTTACGAGTACAAGAACACACACTGAGTATCAGACCCGATACCTGATACTGGTATCGGTGTATCCCTAACCTTAACTCATAAAGACCCGAACAGCCACCGGCAACCAAAAGCATTTACTGAGCTACACTGTTTAACCCTTCATAGTTCACTCATAGAAATACTCTGAAATTCAACATTTCAACCTTAGTGTGTTATTGAAGGAACTAACAAGACTTTATGACTTTTGTGAAATTTTTCAACATTCTTATTTTGTACAAAATGAAGGTCAATGAAATTACAGAGAGCACAGACCTCTGCCAAGGCAGATCAGTGTCATCACTCCCCCCCCCCCCATCAATCGCCACCAAAATATGATCATTTGTTCCTTGTGCCAGTATCAACATTTCCTGAAAATTTCATCAAAATCCTTCCATAACTTTTTGAGTTATCTTGCGAACAGGCAGACAAACAACCAAAAAAATTATGTCCTCACTTACTATTGCTGCCACTGTCTTGCAATGCATGCGAAAATTACCAAAAATAGTCACTTGCCCAATAAAGGGTTAATACCTGTTGATCCTTGTTGAGCCGCATTATGTAATAAATTCCCATTATGTAATAAAAGTTCAAAATGTAATAAGAACGTCACTGTCATCTTGTAATAAAGCCGCATTATGTAATAAACTGACGCATTTTGTAATAAACTACATCAACAATTATATAGTAAATTTTTTCACATTATGTGTGAAGTTATTACAATTTGAGAAATTTATTACAAAATGCACTTGACACATTTTTATAAATAAAAAACAAAAAAAGTAATAACATGGTTCATTATGTAATAATTTTAATTAATATAATTTCAGAGCAGTTTAGAAGAAATTAGTCACAGGAGCTACAGGTAATGTAATCAGAACTTTAACCACACACTTTAAAGATTAATTTAACACATTGTTATTATATTGTCGTGTCTGATACAGTATCTTATGATCTTGGAAATGAACCATGTTATTACATTTTCCTGAAAATTAAAATGTGTCAAGTGCATTTTGTAATAAATTTCTCAAATTGTAATAACTTACTACATAATGCGAAAAAATTTACTACATAATGCATTGAGGTAGTTTATTACAAAATGCGTCAGTTTATTACATAATGCGATTTTATTACAAGATGACGTGACATTCTTATTACATTTTGAACTTTTATTACATAATGGGAATTTATTACATAACGCGGCTCAACATCCTCTAATCCTATCAATACATGTAAATAATTAGTGTAAAAATACAGTTTATCATCTTTTCCTCGTCATCAGATATGACCCATTTGGACGGTCAGAGGCTCCGTAGTTACTATGGAAACACCGTCATCTTCTACAACATTGATTCACCAGTAAAACCCATAAAGTCTGATAAATGACAGTGGATGGAAACACTTGGTTTTACATTGTTATTGATGTCTTCGCTGAAAAAGTCACTTATTCTTCAGTTTTTCTGTCTCTGATATAATAACCTATGAATTTACTCAAAAGCTTTTACGAACATCTACGAGATCAGTGAATTGAATATAGGAAAATATATGATTTACACTAAAAAACGCAAAATACAGAGGATTATATTATCATAAACGGTGATAAATTACTTAAAAATCATTAGATATAAAGAAAAATTCATTTGGGAACAGCCACAAAAGTAGCACTGGGTCTTTATGGGTTAAAACTGACATATTTTTCTGTAAGCATAATCCACCTAAACTCAACTGCTGCTGCGGCAGAATGAGCGTCACGTCAGGTTTTGCCTTTGGCTACGAACTGCTAAGGCTACATGGGTTGAGACAAGTGGATTACTCCAAGTACTCTCAAAACACTTTTACTAAACATCCCCAAAGTTGAAGAATACCTCACACAAAGTGCTTGTTAAATAACGCTGCACCAGTGGTTCTCATTTTATTTGAACTCGATTTTTATTCGGAAAAGTGTGTGGTATGTTAATCATAATGAAATATATATTGAATCACGAAAAAAATTATTAATATTGTTTTTTTTATCAATTACTAGAAATTTCAGGCGACCCCATTTAAATTACAGGTGACCCCATAGTTAAAGAACACTGGTTTACATTAATATAAATACTTTTCATCTTACCAGTTAACTAGGTCTTGCCTTGATTTATCCTAAATGAGCAAATCAACTTCTGGGTTGACTTGATATAAAAATCTAAAAAAAAAAAAAAAGCTGAAAGGCCCACAATTCTGCTGTCAGCAATTCTTTACAAATGTATTTCTTCATGTGTCTGTTAAAGGGTTAATGTGTTAGAACAGGAGTGTCAAATTAATTTTAGTTCAGGGGCCACATTCAGCTACATCTGATCTGAAGTGGACCGAACCAGTAAAATAGTAACATAATATATAAATAATACCAACTCCAAACTTTTATCTATATTTGACAGTGAAAAAAGTAAAATTAAACAATGAAAATGTTTACATCTACAAACTGTCCTTTCAAACAATGTGAATTACTTGAACAAACTGAAAGAATAAGTGTAATTTTAACAATATTCTGCCTCAGTTTATCATTTGTTCATTATAACGTACAGATCACAGTGGAATCTACAAATGCACACATTTAATATCAGGCAGAATGTTGTTAAAATTGCACTTATTTTTCTTAAGACATTACAGGTTATTCACATTTTTTTGTGAAATTATACTTTAAGTGTAAATACATAAAAAATATTTACATTTACAAAGAGAAAAATGTGGAGTTGTGAGTATTTATAGATTATTATGATAGAATTTTACTGGTCTGACCCACTGGAGATTGAATTGGTCTGCATGTGGAACCTGAACTAAAATGATTAATATCTTCAGTGTAATTTTTGCATTTCACAAATTCATCCCAAGGGCCAGACTGGATCCTTTGGCGGGCCGGATTTGGCCCCCGGGCCGCATGTTTGACATCTGTGTGTTAGAAGGAGGAGTGTAAAAGAGAGCAGTAATCCCATTTGGAATGATAATAATGTCTGACAACTGCCTGTATAAAATAGTTATGTCATTACGTATCAAACTACAAACTACTGCCAAAAGAAACAGCAACAACTATTTAAAGATCTTGTACAACATCATTCAATTACAACAAGCACTGTGTGATTAGTTTGAGTTTTATTGATTGTCAGCACCACTAACCCACTACAGGAGTGTGGTGTAAACAGGCTGATGTATTTGATTCTGCACAGGGTTGAGTCATAGTTATGAAGGAGGCGGACAGATCAGGGAGGACATAGAAGAGGAGTGCCTGAAGGAGGACGGAGGTTTGAAGATGGGAGACTTCCATCCTGAACTGTGGCCGAATGAAAGGTCAGGGGTCGCTGGTGTTGCCTGGAAACGACTGAAACAAGTAGAGAAGAGATCACAACGCGCAAGTATTTAATGAAATTTCAGCCAATTTCTGCAGCGGTTCAGACAAAGTAGAAGCTTAGAGTCAGCCACTGTTTTAGTCATTACCCTCTCCGCAGGGTATTGTCATCAGTTTGTCGTCCGTCCGTCTGTATGTGCAAAAACTTTGGCGTGGACTGAAGGCTGAGGGTTTTCATGTAGTTGGACTACACTCACTTTTCAAACCACCGTAGAACACTTAATAAGTGTTAAACTTAAATCACTGTCACACAGGAGTTAGTACTTGATTGCATAACCATTGTTTTTGATGACTTTCGATGGTCTAATAATTTTTCCCACGACTGTAGAACCCCTTTAAAGTACTCGTCATTATTAAAAGAATAATAAGAATTTCACTCCAAACTCTCTGTACACTCATGAGGAAAACATCTATTAACTAGAAGCACTCGGAGAGCGCAGACCTCCGCCAAGGCTGATCAGTGGGCCCCCCCGTGGGCCCCCCCACCCCCGATCACCACCAAAATTTAATCATTTCTTCCTTATCCCATTTCCAACAAACCCTGAAAATTTCATCAAAATCTGTCCATAACTTTTTGAGTTATGTTGCACACTAACAGACAGACAAACAGACAAACAAACCCTGGCAAAAACATAACCTCCTTGGCGGAGGTAACTCGAAGCACTCGGAGAGCGCAGACCTCCGCCAAGGCAGATCAGTGCCCCTGATTTGGATGAAAATTTCAGGAAATGTTGATACCGGCACAAGGAACAAATACATGATTACATTTTGGTGGTGATCAGGGGTGGGGTGGGGGTGGGGGGGCATGCGGGCCCACCGATTGGCCTTGGCGAAGGCCTGCACCGTCTTTTCTAAAAAAGCACTTGTAGAGCGCAGACCTCCGCCAAGGCTGATCAGTGGGCCCCCGTGCCCCTAACCCCTGATCACCAGCAAAATTTAATCATTTATTCCTTGTGCCAGTATCAACATTTCCTGAAATTTTCATCCAAATCCGTCCAGAACTTTTTGAGTTATGCACACAAACAGACAAACAAACCAACGCTGACAAAAACATAACCTCCTTGGCGGAGGTAATAACCTGTTATTGTGAATGTTAGTTGAATTGTGTGCATTTAACCTCCTACCACTCAGAGATGCGTTCTGATTGGATCTTCTTCCATATTATCCCTCCCTGACATTTTTGTTTTACTGTTATTTGTTAATGAAAATGTCAGTACATTCACATACTGGTTTTTATTTATCATAATGTTGTTGGTGAGTAACAACAAAAGTAAGTGTCAGTTCACATTATGGACCATATTTCAGTTTTGCCTTTAAGCCTACAAATGTTTATTCTTTTTCTGAAGCCTTTACTTCAAACAGTAAAAACATTTCAGATGATGCTGATGGCTCAAAACATGGTATTCGAAATCCCTCTGACGGGACATTTTGGAGACAATTTGACATATTAGTGTTGCTAAATGACCCACATTTTTACTTTTAAATTCAGTTTTGCTTTAGTTGGTCCATAAGGGATTATCCAAAACAAGAAGCTACTTATATTGAAATAAATGTTGGAATGGAAATTAATTAAAGTTCAGTCTCTGACGGGACATTATTCTGTTTTGACCCTGATGCTTATCGATCTCCTTTGGTGTACTTGAAACTTTCCAGATGCTGTTGAAGCTTCTCAACACAAAATCAGACAGAAAACCATTAACAATTAAGTGAAATGTGGTAAAATAAATTTAAAAAAAAAATCACCTGACTGTGGCTGAGCAGGCTGAATGGCTGGCCAGCAGGTTCTGATTGGTCCGTCTGTGAGGAACTGTTCCTAAACAAACACCACATAAATCCGTGATCATCCTAAATCACATAAACACAATGGTTCATAACAACTTTAAAAACGCAGCAGACATTTCAGAGCCATTACGAACTTAAGTGTTTCTTCTTGAATCTAATGAGGTTTCTGCATTTGGAAAGCAGATGGATGCTTCATCATCTGGGGTAATTTACTACTCACAGTTTTCATCTCAAACTTAATGCTCGCTAACTAACACCTGTGACTCACTCTGTGCTCCTCCATAATAAATGACACCTGTTATCTGTATCGTCTACGAACCATTACTCATATTGAAGCATTTACAGCCCAATTAATCTGCTGCTGTTTAAATATTATGATTTTCTCTAATGACTTTCTCACGCAGAAATATTGAGCCTTCACACATTCAGTCACGGTGTTCATCTCCCACAGAAGAGGCGAAATTTCTTGAGAAAACAAATTAAAGTGGAGGAACTCAGTAAGACACTCATTTGAACTGGTTCAATCACTATGGGTGGTCGACTGAAGCACCATCCAAACAGAGCTGGGATGCAAGATGATTTGTTGCTTAAATATAGTGCAGTTATGTTTGTGTCAGTGCGGAACATAATTTATAAATGTGCAATTCTAGACGCTCAGCAGGGGGAGTGTTCTTGGGTGTGCAACAGAAACAGATTATGGGGAATTTTTTTTACACAAACTGAAGCTTTTCCTCTAATCAAAACATACTGTTCTCTAATTGGTTAAGTGTTTTGTGGCAGGCGAAGAACAGTACATACCCATTCGTCCGTCCTGTGGAGGACTGGTTAATAACAATCTGGGGACACTTGGCTGAAAGACAGGCACAGAAAAAGAAAAGCAGAAGAAGTCATGTCTGTTTATTTGCCCGTGCTGTCCTTACTCTTAGTCTTCATGTACTTATGTCATAAAATAAACAGAAAGATGGTTCATACATTACATTAAACATATTACACAAATGGGTTTTTAATGTAGGTGAAATAATGACCCTTACTTTCTTGAATAAACTTCTTTCATCCACCTCCAGGTCCTTGGTGCTGCCAGACAGGAGTGCACACTTCATTAGTCTTGTTGAGTTTAGTTGGCTGAGCAACACGATGGCAAGTTTTTGGGGTTTTTTTTTTAAAAACAGGCCAAAAAACATTTACTTCATTCCAAAGCCAGATATCCAGAATGTAAAAAGACTCTAAACTTCCTTTTAAGGAGACGCTGAAGCCATTTTCCTACACAGTCTACAGTAAGTTTAAAGAAGGACATGTTTGTAATATTTTACTACTTAGTGAGTTCAGTAAGACTTGGACATAACTGTGCTTTATTCTGTACAAGGAAACAAGTCAATAATGAGATATTTCATGTGGTTTTCAGTCAATCTACACAGAGTAATGAAGGTATTGTATTGAGTTTAAGTTTGAAAAGACTTTCAGGTTTTCTTTTAGGACTATAATTGTAAAATAATGTTCTTTTACTGCAGGTTTGTATTTTGCATTGAATTAATCAAATTTAAAGCACGTCAGTAACAATAACATTTAATAATTCCCACTCTTTTATTTCTGATAAACAACAAGTAGGATTTGTCTGTAATACAATAAAACTAATTACTTGTATTCTGGGAAATTGAGTAATCGAATTATCATCTTTTTATTTTTTTAACTTCACCCTGCAGGCGATGCTGAAAAAGTGCTTAATGTCTGCTCCCCGCCGCCTAACCTGCTTCACTCTGTGGAAGAATCTAAAGTCACTGAGGATAAAACAACATTTGCAGTATTAAACTCAGTCACCCAATCAATCCTGTGTCAACGGTGTCTCGGAAACCCAATAGGGATTCTTAACTAAACCCAAGCAAAGCTGAGCTTTTTCAGGTGTGTGTACAGATAGCTGCAGGGCAGGGCAAAGCTATACAGCAGCTAAAGCTAACATAAGGCGTCGAGGCTGAACCCTGGATAAAGCTTGTTTGCACAGTGCAATACCTTCAACATGCTCTCTCCCCTTATGAGGTCTGAGGCATGATGAGGGGTAAAGAAGGGCAGAGTAAAGAAACAAAGCATGGGGACGGGGTGAAAGTGCAAATCAAAGATTAACCGAGAAGAAAACAGAGCTAATGACATTAGAGATACTCACACATTAGCAGATGAGGGGTGTCGAGAGTGCGACATGGGGGAGTTATAGGCGATCTGCAGGACTGACAGGAATCAAACAGAAACATTAGCAACCACAGTGTACCAATAATACCGTAATAAAGACACACTAGTGATCATTCAGGTAATTCTGTAATTAAATACAGATTTCAAGATGTGATCACTAAAAACATCAGTTGCTACATAAACCTCTTTACTTTTCTGAGACTCGTTTATCCTGCTTGACTAGGTTTTTTGCTGTTGGTATTACTAAATATTTTGTAGAACAAACGTTATGTAACAACTAGGAGACACATTGACCAGACTTTAAAATCCAACAGAACTGATGTTGAATCATTATATATACAAATGCAGAGCTGTAGTCGGTGTTTATTGGACTTAAGGTAATCTGCCTGCAGTGGTCTGGTGGACATCTGGATCCGCTCTTGACCTCAGGCCGACTTTCAGCAGTGAAGAGTACGGAATAATTCTGTATTAATGTTATTGAGGCTAATTTATAACTTGGACCACCACAGACATCTAGTAGCAGTACATATTAGACAGGTATTTATGCTAAATAAAATAACTACAACATGCATCATATTTAACCCATAAAGACCCAAACAGCCACTGGCAACCAAAGGCATCTACTGATGTAAATGATTTAATACCTGTTGATCCATTAATCCTACCAATACATATAAATAATTGGTGTAAAATACAGTTCGTCATCTTTTCATGGTCATCAGATATGACCCATTTGGACATTCAGAGGCTCTGTAATGAACATAGAAACACTGTCATCTTCTACAACATTGATTCACCAGTAAAACCCATGGAGTTGGATCAATGATAGTAGATTGAAACACTAGGTTTTGTGCTTGGTTAATGAAATATTTTGCTTAAAAAGTGTCTTTTTCTGCAGCTTTCACTGATTCTGATATTATAACAATCAACTTTAAACTGAGCTTTAATGAACATCTACATGATCAGTAAATGAAATGTAGGCAAATACCTGATTTTCACTGAAAAACGCAAAAATAAGACGAATAGTGTAATAAATGGTGATAAATCCCTTAAAGGTGCTGGAGACTTTCATGACCAATTTTTCATCAAATCTGTAAAACCTCAGTTGTATCCTCAGTATCACGAATCTGTACGTCTTTCTGTGATTACTCACCTGAATCTCTTGCATTACGGTGAACAATTTCAAAGTGCCATCCACTATAAACAAACCGTGTATTTACAAACCGACCTGGGAGGTCACTCGAGTATCTTCGGAATTTTGTCGCGACGTGCATTGTGGGAAACGGAGTTTCGCACACCCACCTGACAGCGGCAGCGCGACCATATGGTATCATATGGATGAAACAAACACACGGAAACGGCTGGAGGAATATGCATAGAAGGAAGGGAGTTCCTGCCGTTTCCGATCGTGTCTGTTCCAGCTTCCGCTGTAAGGTGGCTGCACGAGCCCATGTCACGACAAAATTCCGAAGATGCCCGAGTTACCTCCCGGCTCGTTTGTAAACACATGGACTGTTTATGGTGGATGGCACTTTGAAATTGTTCACCATAATGCAAGAGATTCAGGTGAGTAATCACAGAAAGACTTACAGATTCGTG